>NC_058081.1:589463743-589763743 GCF_014858855.1 Bufo gargarizans
TGTTCTGTTATGTTGAGGCAAAAAAAGCTCAGCTTATAATGGAATACTTTTGCAAAACTAGTGACAGGTGACAAAAAATGTTAGGAAAATTTACAAGCTTATAAAAACTACGACATAAATTTCAGGGCTACCTCTGTCTTGACAGTGATACTGATAAATAGGTCTTTAGTACGGAACCAGAAGAAAGTAGAGTAAGAAGACTGAGGAGAAGAATAGTTCTGTACGTGATGGGTGTAAAGACTGGAAATGATTGCCCAATAGGAGAAGAATGGTGGCAAATTAAAGAAGAGGTGAAAGCTCGCCATGGTCAATAGTCAACAAGAAAACTTGAAAATTGTTTGATTTCTTTAATGACTTTTACAAAACTATTCAGAAGCCAATACTTAATAACACATTTACAGGACTGTCCTAGTGCTCTCTTTGCACAGTAGTACATTTTTCCATTTATGGCCACCTTAATAACTGAATGACTTTACCCAACTAGGGCATCACCATTGCACCTCGTTGCACCTAAAGCTTTATTTCCTTTCCCTTCTGGTTGCTGCCTTCCCCCTCTCAAAATTCTGCATGTGAATGGCCCCTAACAGTCTACTGACTAGGAGAACAAGTAGATTTTAGAAAAATGTAAATATTGAGTAGAGATGCTCTTCAATGCTATCCTTAGCAACCAAAATAATGGAACATCAAATGGAAACCTGATCGACACCATTATAATTCAGTAAGGTTGGTCAGGAGGATTCATCGGTATCTGTTCAAAAAGTAATCTGGCATAACTTTTTACAGCTCCTTTATGAACGATACTGAAGATATCGCTGGGAATAGAAATCCATTCCACCACCAAAACATAAAATTGTAAACCTGCTACTACATTCTTCTCAGCTCTACTCCTACTGTGTAAGAAATGATCCCCCCCGCTGTATTCCCCAATAACATGTCTATAAAAGGCAGCTATAATATAAAGCCAAGTAACATAACCTGCCCGGTCTATATATTTTTGTGTGTACTTTATTAGGATATTTAAACCCAACTGGCTCCACAGATAGAGGTGGGGACAAATCTACACGGAAATGGCATCAGGTTAGAACAGGTCACAAAGAGTTTGATTCCTTTACAAGAGCTAAATGCATTTTGATTTTTCCATGAAGCAACTTGAAGAAAGATGGACGTTTTAATACTTGTGTCTTCGCCAAGCCCTTCCTAATCCATCTTATGCTTAACAGATATCAACACTTGTGCTCAGAGATTTGTCTTGAATAAATACCCTCAAGAAATAAATAAACTGTAGGATACTAAGGCTCTCTCTCCATCACTCTCTTTTCCTCTGCCTGTAATGTCCCCAGCTGCCATCTGAATGGCTCTTAAATAGAAGCCCAGGTTTCATTCTGGAGATAGCTCAGCCTTGGGTAATAATATAGGACAAGAAGTTCAGAATCCATGGTGGATTGATGTTCAATTACCATGACTTTAATCCTTGTGTTTGTGAACATAACATATTAAACAAAGGGTAAAAAAACAACAACAACACAACAATGCTCCGTCCATAAGAGTCCTACATTTTAACTGTGGCATTCAACGACAAGCATACCTGTGGTTTTGTGTCTATTCTTTGTTGCAAATCCTAATTAATCCTCAACCGGCAGGGTGGTGATGAGACCCAGGTATCCATTTTCATGAATCAAGCTGATCGGAGAGGGGAGGGGGTAGAAAGAAAAAATGGAAGATTTGGGCGTCTGCCAAGTGGCTCGCCACATTCCCTGTAGGCCCATTCAGATAACAGATACGAGTCTTCTAGACAGGTGGTCATCTCGGCATAGTATCAGCGTTAAATGTATGACCATACATTGTACAAGCTGTGGCCTTACACTAAGCCTAGTGGCTTTTTGTCTAAAGTTACCACACGTTGGCTGTCAGCCAGTCTAACGTGTACATAGCTGCAGAATAAACTAAGGCCATGGGAAGAGAATATAACCTATGCATTATGAAATCCAATGAAATAATTGATGAACGGCTGATAAAATACAGTAGATCTTGTCAAATATCAGACAACACTAAGAAATGCACCTGCTAATTTTTGTGCATGGGGAAATCATCTAGCTCCTTTATATACAAAGAAGGACCAGTATTTGGCCAGATCAGGAGATTCTTTTTTTTTGCAGGACTGGATCTTCTAATGGTCCTATTACAATACAGAGGAATATAAGTTATAGGATAATAGCCTTCATGAGAATCCTCAATAGGTCACTTTTTGGGGCAATTTTGGGGTAGTGTTGGTTTTCTATTTGCAATATTGCACTATGTGCTTCTATAAGATCTCATGTCCATATCCACATAGTAAAAGATTGTAGCATTCTCCAATAGATGTATTGTATTGTACCAGCTTTTCCCCTAGAAACAGTTTTCAGTGCTCCTAGGGGAAAACTATGTCTATAATACAGCGTCCTGCTTCATCTGGTTGGACTTTTTCCTCTTTTTTTTTTTCAACAACATTGATCTTATTGGACTTTTTGACACAACGATCAATGGGAAAAATTGGAGCTGATTTACTGATCCTGTGTAAAATGTAGACAGTGTAAACCGACTAAAGATGCTTCAAATTTGTCATGGTGGTTCAGGCTGGATGATAAATTTGCTACATGGTTAGATGCGTTTATCTAATTTTATATCACTAATTAGTTCACTTACTTTACTGTAAAATGTTGACACAATTTCGCAACAAAACTTCACATGTTTCTTTCCTGTTAATCTACACCCTTAAAGCTAAATCATACCTCCTTTGGATGGGTAGATAGATAGATAGATAAAGGATTGATACATGATGAACAGATGATAGATTATAATGATAGATAGATGGAAAGACAGAGGTAATTTATAGGTAGATTGATGGATAGATAGATAGTAGTGTTGATCGTGAATATTCTAATCGTGAATTTTTATCGTGAATATCGGCACTTCGAGAATTCGCGAAGATGTAGAATATAGTGCTATATATTCGTAATCGTTAATATTCTAGATGGTTTTTTTTCATCAGTAACCTCCCTTCTTGCTTGTGGGCCAATGAGAAGGCTGCAATATCTTTGTCAGAGCTTAGCAACATCCCTAGCAACCAATAGGCAAGTTGCCTACCCCTAAGGGTCCATTCACACGTCCGCAAAAGGGTCCGCACCCGTTCGGCAATTTTGCAGAACAGGTGCGGACCCATTCATTCTCTATGGGCCCGGGCGTGAAGCAGAGAGAGCACACTATGTGCTCTCCGCTTCCGCATTTGCGGAGCGCAGCCCCGAACTTCCGGGTTGCGGCCCCGAAATTCCGGTCCGCAGCTCCGCAAAAGATACAACATGTCCTATTCTTGTCAGCAGCTGCGGACAAGAATAGGCATTTCTATAGGGAGTGCCGGCCAGGTGTGTTGCGGATGCACAATTTGCGGGTCTGCAACACACCACGGACGTGTGAATGGACCCTTACTATATAAGAACCTCCCCAGCAGCCATTTTCTGCAGTTTTATGGAGTTCTGAGAGAGAGAGCAGTGACATTGCTGTGCTCCTTGCTTTCATCTGGATCCTATTCCTTATCCAATTACATTAGATAGTTAGTTAGCTCATATATAAAATACAGATAGATAGTCAGTGTAGGTTAGATAGTGATATAGTGTAGCTGAGGTTGTGTGATAGGAGTTACTGTTTCTCTGCTGTCCATACATACATGCTACAGACACAGTGCTGTGATGTCACAACAATACTTAGTGCACCAATCAGTAATATCTACCGATATCAGTAACATCTACTTGATTTGCGCAATCGTGAAAATAATGACTGGAGATCACGAATTCTAGAATTCGCGAATAATATGTGAAAAATTCATGAAATATCACGAAAACAAATATTGCCTATCTCATCAAATAGATAGAAGAAAAAATAGTCTTCTTTAATCACCAATGCAACATTCCAGTCCTCTTAATGAGACTTTTCTCAAGCAGTACTGCTTGATTAGAGTCCCAGTAAGGCTACTTTCACACTTGCGTTCAGTACGGATCCGTCTGCATTAATAACTTAGAAAAATTTCTAAGTGCGAAAGTAGCCTGAGCGGATCCGTTCAGACTTTCAATGTAAAGTCAATGGGGGACGGATCCGCTTGAAGATTGAGCCATATGGTGTCATCTTCAAGCGGATCCGTTCCCATTGACTTACATTGTAAGTCTGGACGGATCCGCACGCCTCCGCACGGCCAGGCAGACAGCTGAACGCTGCAAGCAGCGTTCAGCTGTCCGCCTGGCCGTGCGGAGGTGAGCGGAGCGGAGGCTGAACGCCGCCAGACTGATGCAGTCTGAGCGGATCCGCATCCATTCAGACTGCATCAGGGCTGGACGGAAGCGTTCTGCTCCGCTCGTGAGCTCCTTCAAACGGAGCTCACGAGCGGACAGCAGAACGCTAGTGTGAAAGTAGCCTAAGAGGACTGAAACATTGCAGTGGTGATTAAAGAAGACTACTACATCTCTTAGGTGTGCCGCAGAAGTTTTTCTTCTATTTATTTTGGATGCTTAATCGCTTCCACAGACGCTTGCACACCGCTGCTTTTTATTCTGCTGTGCCACCCATAATTTATATTTTATAGATAGATATTGGATAGATAAATAGATATGTAGATAGATGGGTGGATATTAGATAGATAGAAATAGCGCTTTACTTTTTGTGTTCTAAGCTTGCACAAGTCGTCATAATGTAAAGGTCTGTGTTTTCCAGACAGAACCATAGAAGGTATTTGCTTTCACAGCTGAAAAATATCTGATTTCAATATCAGATATGTGCCAATTGAAAAAAGCACCCAGCGTTGCATATCTTATCATCATTAACGTCACTCAGCCTGTAATGTTGCCCTATCATCTAAAATAAAATGAAAGGCATTTGATCTGCTAACACAGATGTACTTCTATGTGAAACACATATTATATGTATAACAGTAAAGTACCATCAGTAGCTGGATGAAAATGACAGCTGATAATATTTCCATGCAGTTGTATTTATTTTCAGGGTTGGCAAAGAATTGATATGAAAGAAATGGCAAAGGTTAGAGACCGGACTGTGATGATAGGTAGATAGATATGAGATAGATAGATATGAGATAGATATGATAGATAGATAGATAGATAGATAGATAAGATAGATAGAGTGAAGTTCCTGTCATTTATATTAAGGGTAAGTGCAGGTTGTGACCCTAGGCAATAGTAATGTCTTACATACCGTAGCCTGAGGGATCCAGTTCACTGCAGGATTGGCGCTGACAAAGTCACCTAGTGCCTAGACGGTACAAGAACTTTACTGGCCAAGGCCGAGTCATATATTAATTATCCTTCTAGGACTGTGTAATGGCCCAAAATAGGTTACTTGCAAAATAGTTTCTTTCTATTGAAATGTTATTTAATGTTCCAATGTATAGTAGAAGGTTCAATGTAGAACTTTCAAATACATTCAAGAGCAGCAATTTCCACGTGCAGTTCTCTGTGGCACGAGCAAAGAATCTGGAGGCAGGTTGAAGGGCTGCAGTTAAGCACTGAGGTTGTATTGATATTGTAACTTTCTGGGGGATAGATGTCTTAGCCATAGTCCCTCACCTTACAGCAGTGTCTGTGGATGCTGATGTAGCTGCTCACTGTGCTGTCTTTATCCTCAAGGATTTACTTGAGGATTTTTGGATTAGCTCTCCCTGGAGATTAGGTAACAGGAGCAGGAGCTTTGAGGGTTTCTTACTCTTCTCGCCATGTCCACACAGGAACTGCCTCTGTCGGTAGGAAGTAAGTGCAGCCCACTCCTACCAAGAGGGGAGTTACAGGGTGATTAACCCTGTTCCTGCCAACCTTTATCTTGCAGGTAACTATGGCTAGAAGCAAACAGTAAAATACATAGTACATAGCAATAAACAGTTTGTAGTACTAACAGGTCTGGAGTACTATATATTTATCACTGCAGACAAGTTGTCAGTAAATAAAACCATTTGGACACCAAATACAGAAAAAAACCTCTTCAAAATGCATCTCTTTGATAAGACCACCCCTGATCTAGATCAGATTTCAGTTTCCCAATATCCTGTGTATATTGACCTTCTTTGAGTGGACCTGCATCTAGAATAGAGTTTCCCAGTTTGTATTAGATTGTGAGACTCTTTTACTGAATCATGTGGATCAGGGGCGTAACTAGAAGTGACTGGGCCCCACAGCAAATATTTGTAATGGCCCGCCCAGCGCGCTTCGCACCTCCCTCCTCCTGTGTAAACCCCACTCCTTTGGCACAGTGTAGCGGTATACTGTATATTGTGTGGCACAGTATATGCTATATGTGTATAACATAAACATATTTCATATGAAAACTTACAGTTACTTGGCTTGGCCCTTGGGAGTCTCAGACACCACTTCCACACTTTGGCCGGGGGCTCGGCGGAGCTGATGTGCTTTATCCTGATGAGAAAGATTTCATAATAAGGATTTGGAGAAGGGGCAGAGGGATAGCAGAGCAGGGAGAGGCTGGTGCTGCTACTAGGGGGCCATACCATGGGGGAGTAATAAAGCCCACCATAATGCCCCCCCCCCCCAGTAGTAATAATTCTCCTTATAATGTGCAAAAATACCCCCTTGTAATGCCCCCAGTTGAGCTAATGTCCCCATAGTGCCCCCATAATGTTCCAGTATAAAATACCCCTATATAGTGCCCCCAGTAAATTCCCCCATAGTGCTCCTCTCCCCCCTTCCTACTAGTGCCCCCCATAATGTACCAGTATAAAATGCCCCATATATAGTGCCCCAGTAGATGCCCCTCAGTGTCCTGCCTCTGATAAGCTGCCGGCCTAGTGTCCCCCATAATGCCCCCCAATAATTTGCCAGTAAGTGTCCCTGTAGATGCCCCCCATCACGTGCCAGTATCAAGTGCCTCTCTCCTCCCCCCATGTGCCAGTATCATAGTGCCAAACCCACCCATGTCCCAGTATCAAGTGCCAACCCCCCCACATGCCAGTATCAAGTGCCTCTCACCCCCCCATGTCCCAGTATATCATAGTGCCATCTCCCCCCCAAAAAAGTGGCAGTATCAAGTGCCTCTTCCCCCCCATGTGCCAGTATTGTGTGCTAATCCCTCCCCCCATGTGCCAGTATCAGGTGCCAACCCCCCTCCCCCCATGTGCCAGTATCAAGTGCCTCCTGCTCCCCCCATGGCAGTAACAGTCGGGTATAAAAAAAAACTAAAAAACACTTCTACTTCCCTCCATGTCAGCGATGCGATGCAGCCTTTTCCTGTGTCCCGCCCTGTATGTCCATATATGGAGTCAGTGATTGTATTTCAGAAAAGTTTCTGCTGGGATTCAAACCCATGCCCTTCTGTATCAGAAGCAAAGCACCTAACCAGAAGACCATAAGAGCTACCTTGCTGCTGACTGAAAAAATATGAGACTTCTACTGTTATAGCTGGCTAACTGTACATCTATACACATGACAGCTGCCCTAACACACCCAGCACTGCTATAGCTCTATATGGAAGCTGCCCCAGCACACTAAGCTCTGCTATATCTCTATATATGACAGCTGCCCCAGCAAACCCAGCTCTGCTACATCTATGCACATGACAGCTGCCCAAACACACCCAGCACTGCTATATCTCTATATGACAGCTGTCCCAGCACACTCAGCTCTGCTATATCTCTATTTATGACAGCTGCCCCAGCAAACCCAGCTCTGCTACATCTATACACATGACAGCTGCCCAAGCACAACCAGCACTGCTATAGCTCTATATGACAGCTGTCTCAGCACAATCAGCTCTGCTATATCTCTATATATGACAGCTACCCCAGAAAACCCAGCTCTGCTACATTTATGCACATGACAGCTGCCCAAACACAACCAGCACTGCTATATCTCTATATGACAGCTGTCCCAGCACACTCAGCACTGCTATATCTCTATATATGACAGCTGCCCCAGCAAACCCAGCTCTGCTACATCTATACACATGACAGCTGTCCCAGCACACTCAGCTCTGCTATATCTCTATATATGACAGCTGCACCAGCAAACCTAGCATGACATGGTTTATACCCTAGTGCCAGGTTTTGGTAATATTATGGAATCTCTGGTGCCACCACTGCACAATAGTACTTAACATTTCCAAAACATGGGCCACATGCAGGGGCCCCAGAACTTCTCTGGTTGGGAAATACTGCTTTAAAAAGTGAATTATGAGTGTTCATCAAACAGAACATTAGGGCACAGCCACACGGTCCGGAATTTCTGCTGCAGAGTCTGCAGATTTGTCATGGATTTTGATGCAGATTTCACCCAATACAGTGCAAAGAGTGAAATCTGCAGTAAAAATCCACAGCATAAATATAATATAATATAAAATAAAATCCACACCGCAGAGAAATTTATGCTGCAGATTTTTATTCCAATGTGTGAATGAGATTTCTTAAAATCTTATCCACAATGCTGGTACTCCACAACTCCACTCAGCAGCATATCCATCCCATGGGGGACAATCCCAGAGAAGAATATATTTTATTGTAGCTAGGGAACTGAGATGTAGAAATGTAACCTATTTCTGCTCCTCTCCATACAATCTGTTTGCATAGAAAAATCTTTTACCGCTTTGAACTAAAGCAAAGTGCTCTCTCTCTCATTGGCTGGTGGGTACGTTGGGATGTGTTATACGATGTCTATATTCTTCTAGCCCTTTCTTCCTTCACATTGCTCATCCCCCTGTCAAACGCAGTTTTCTGCCAGTTTGGTTTGTGGAAAAATCAAAATGAAATCTCCTCCATTTTTCTTTTCCTGAACAGATTGGAAGTCATTATGCTCAGCTGAGCTAAGCGATGGCCTGGGAGGGAAGAAAACATTTCACAGTAAGATTCTCGGAGGCCAGAGGAAGAAGAAAACAGCCTGCAGATACAAGACATTGCAAGCTCAAATGAAGTTAGTTTTACTGCAAATGCATGCATGGACCAGCTGCAGCAGTCACAGGGAGATATGTACACTCAGTCTATGGTATTCTAAATAAAATAATGTTATACATGTACAGAACATCTCCATGGACAAAATGTATTAGTTAATAGATATATTAGACCGGTGGTGGATCATCATTATCTACTCGTTGGCTTCTGCGGCATGATCTCGGTGCCTCTTGAACATTATTAGGTAAGTATGAAGAAAATAAATCATGTGTTTTTAAATATTGTAGCCATTTAGACCCACTTCCTATTGTCTGAGAGCGCAGCTGGGTGTGTGTGCATTATGGCAGCTGCGCCGTATAGGAGTTAAAGGACAGAAACGTGTCCATAGACAAATACAGTCTGCAGGAAGTGATGAAGTTCACATCTGGGAGAGGCTGGAGAGCTGCATACAGAGACTTATCTATGTGATCAGTAAGTACTGTTAGCATACTGCCTTATCTAGGTCCCCTGCCTCTGTCACTAAGGCCTCATGCACACAACCATTGTGTGCATCCGTGTCCGTTGTTCCGTTTTCCGTGATTTTATGCGGACCCATTGACTTTGCACCATTTGTCATCCGCGTCCATGATCCGTGTTTCCTGTCCGTAAAAAAAATATGACCTGTCCTATTTTTTTGACGGACAACGGTTCGCCGACCCATTCAAGTCAATGGGTCTGTGAACAAACGCGGAGGCACACAAAATTGTCATCCACGTCCGTGATCCGTGTCCGTTTTTTTCCTATCATTTTCAAGGCAAACTTGACATTTTTTTTTTTTTTTTTACTTATCTGGTCTGGTGATTCTCCAAAAATCAAGGAAGACACGGAAGAAAAAACGGACACGGCTCACGGAACAATGGAACCCCGTTTTGCGGACCGTGAAAAAATACTGTCGTGTGCATGTGGCCTAAAGGAGGATTCCAGTCAGAAACACCACATGTTCAACTGCTGCTCCATACACCCCTCATTGCTGTGGCTTTATAGCTGAGCGGGACCTATTATATAGATGAAAAAATTATATGGCTTAAACAACCTTTAAAGCTTCATCCTCTAATAAAATGAGATGGCTCTGTTCATTCTGTCCCAGTCTACAACTAAAGGTATCTGCTCCAAGAACCAATATGTTGTTTTCACATCATACATTTCCTTTTAAATTTGCATGTACTAAGCAGTTTTTAACATTTAAATTGCCTAATATCACCCACCTAACACAAAATACTCAACCCAAATTTATAATCAGTTGATAATATATCTAAAATAATATAATATTATAATAAAAGCTTTTTGAAAAAAAACAAATGGTTGTGTCTGCAGAACATTTATTTAGCCTATGTGCAGCGACCCAAAGAGGAGGTGAGGATGGGAGGAGTGGCAGTGGCCACAATGGTGGTAGCGTTACTCACAGTTCACAGAAGTAGTCGTCACCCTGGCTTGCCCTGGGCTGTGCAGTGAATGGAGGGTGCACCTGTTCTTCCTTTGGGTACTCCTGGGCTCCTGCCTGATGTTAGGTGGGGTGCCCTTGATGTTAAGTGGCTGGCAGGGTGCAAGGCAGGAGGTTAGGGCCAGGGGCTGGTAGATGGTGGAGGCAATGACCAGGCCCAGTTAAGTGATAAAAAATGGTCTATTTACAGAGGATGATGAGAGTTGCAGTATAGATAGCAGCAATAGGCACAGTTCTGAGGTATAACAGAGAGTTTACTTTTCCCAATGGCAGTGAATAAGCAGTGGCAATGATGGCAGTAGTACTCCCTCCAAATACTTTGTAATCTTTCCAAATTGACCACAGGCATGAAAAACTTCTACAATCAGTACTGCAGTTCCCACTGCGGGGTACAGATCTTCAAATGTACGGCCGATACATTCTATATAATAGTGATGGGCGGCAGAGGCAATATACCCTCTCCATATTCAGCAAAGTCCATAGCCATAAGTGAGCATTATCTTTTGCTATCCCACACAGTCCCTTGTGATCCTAAAAAGTCTGCAGATGTCTGTTCTTTTTCCCTCAGGGGTTAACCTGGTACAATTGCTTTTGCTCTGGTTTTTTCTCACGCCACAGGAATGGTATTTTTCCTGGCAAAATAATTATATTTCCTTGCTGTCCGGCTCACAAGCTATAGCTTCATCCACAACCCGAGCCAGACTCCAAGCTAAACTACACAACTCTAACTAGACAGGGTGTGACCCGCACATCACCCTGGCAACTATACCAGAAGGCTGCCAGAGGTTAACTATTTGCTCACCCATATTCGGCTATATGGAAAACACAGTGCATAACATAATACTTTAACCCTTCGACACCAAATTTTTTTTTATTTTTTTTATTTTTTTTATTTTTTTAGCAATGATCCTTCGGGTCACTGCATATGACCAATTCAACATTATGTACTAGAAATAATTTCTCCTCCAGAAGGAGGCCTCAATTCTCAGTGCCGACTTTCATAGCAAACATTGAAAGGCCCAGGGAACAAATGCCTTCTCTTCAACCCTCCATGTCACGCCTCACTAAATGTCAGAACAAAACATAGTTTATTTTGGTCCTGTCTAGCGCTGAAGATTTCAGAGCCTCCTTGCTGCATTCTTCTACAGGCTTAGGGTGGGGACTGGGGATATATGAATGATTCCATTGTGATCTTGTCTTTTGTATACACCTGGACTGATTGCAGCAGGGTTGTCTAGATTTGTTCCCAGGTCAATTATGGGGGATGTGTCAACAGATTGTCAAATTACAGTCAAATGATAGACAGAATGTTACAATTTAAGGCATTAATAGTAATTATTCAGCCATAAAGCTAGGGATGTCATGGCTAACATGATGTGTCACTGCATCATACATTTGGCATAGCATCAGCTACTACAGTTCTAAAGGTGTATAAGTCATGCCATCTTGCTATTATATCACACATACCATTGCATAGCAATGAAAACATGTCTAGTGCACGTCTATGGCACCAAAAAAGGCTCAAAGCTCAATATGTATTACTCAGTTTATGCCAGTAAGTGGGACTGAACTGCGATACAAGACACAGCACAGGAACAGGTGTGGCGCTACCTCTGGACTTTTCTAGTCCTGGACAACCTCTTTAAATTCTTTACCTCTTCCCGTTGTTTTCATCTGTAACCTCTACATCTCTTTCCTCAGCACATTAGAGCTATTAACCAGTCATCAACCATCAATGTTCACTAAAAGTGCAAAAGTCATTAACTTGAAAGCCGTTAATGACCAATTATTACTCTTACACCTAAAGCGCATAGACCCCTAAATGAGAGTGGAGTCTGTCCTGCCTTTTATGGCTCCAAGTCGGACCTATTAACTCTGTCTGCATCCTGAAGCTGACATTGTGGTTTGGTGCCTTTTCTTGGCTTTTCTTCAATTAGCCTTCACTAACGGTGCACCTCTTGCATTATTTTCTGCAGAAACATCTAATTCATCTACAGGCTTTGCTATAAGTGTCAAAAATTAGAAGAAGCCAGTTGCCACCAATGCTTTGGCTTACCTATTAATACATATTGTTATGCTTATTTTAGCTCTTTAGGGCAGCTATAGAACTTAGTCTTCTTAATCTATCTCTGTTTAAGCATGCAGTGCAGTCATCCTCTGTGACTAAGGAATCTCTGCCAGGATTAAGAATGAGACAGGGGAATCAAAGCCAATGAAGTGCAGACTGTGTGAAATAAGCGTTCTTAGCCGATTCCGAGGTAAACTTGAAAAGCTTTATGCTAGAAGAGTGATCACACCTATTGAAGGCCTCTAATCCCCACCATAAAGGAGACTGCAAGAAGTTTTCAAAGAGAAAGCTGCCGAAAGGAGTTTGCAGTTCAAGCCACAATGTAGAAACATGCAGGAAACAGAAGTTCTGAATTTATTAGTATTACTAGTATTTTCTAGAGTGCATTTCTTTTTATTTTTTAGGAAAGTAATATGTATACAGCAACAGAAGCGGAGAAATGTAATCCCCAAGTGCTCTGCTAAGTGTAGAAGTGAACATGACTAGCACAGAAGCATGTCGGCTGGTAAGAGATAATTTGCACTTCAGAGCTTTCTGTGCACAACAATGAACTAGCTCTTGCCATAAATGCACCTACCACTAGAGGCCAGTGTTTTTCATGTTTGGTTTCAACCGGGCAGATTTTGACGTATCATGCCATATCATGTGTCGTGTTAAGTGTCACCAAGTCCATACGACATCTAACCTTCTAAAGCCAGAGATTGAAGACTTCTTATTTAGAAGTTAGTACAGTCAGTAAATATATGGATGCTCTTAAGGAATCTATGTAGATCCCATAGAAAAACTGAAGATGCTAATTGAAGAAATGTAATTAACTTCTCAATTATCCCAAATATTCCTATGGAGTAGGACAAGAACATTACAAGCTTCCATGGGGCTCCATAGCTTGGCCCATGTTCCTGTGTATAAGATGTGCAGTTTGGGTTTTCAAACAGTTATGGGTTAGTTTATTCTATATAACTATTTTTAACCCCCTCAACCCCAAAGGCTACTCAGACTAAAACAGGAGCCAAGAGGTTTGGAAATTGTGGTGTACATAGAAAAGAAAGGCTCAAAGGCAGTAGGTCAAACCAGGTCCTCCATTACGGTGTTGGGTTTCTCCAACCAGGATAAAATCACCTGGCAGTGACATAACCTAAAGATTCTTGGCCCCAATGCAAAATCTGTAACCCCTCTATGAACACACAAACACATGCTAACCACATCCACACAGTTTTCCATTTAGAATACTAGAGTCTTCTTAAGTAGCAGACAGACCTTTCGGCCATCTCAGGCACACAGGCCTGAGTGCAACTGCAACTTTGGCACTTGTTGGGTGTTTCCCTCTCAATATCTTTCCCATAATCTTGGAGCCATTCCCCATTTCCCAATTTTTTGTAAGAAAGCATCTGGCTGAGTATCGGCCAGATAATCGCTAATGAGTGTTAATAGAATACTTGTTAGCAATTATCTACCAGTGTCAAAGTGCTACCAATTACCCAAAGAACAATCAAAACACGTGTTCATCGGTAATTGCATCTTTCATGAGGTCACCTAAATCATGCTTTGCTGGCAACAAAGTCTTAACACGCTCTGCTGCCAGCAACAATGATTCTGTAAGGGGAACGAGTGATGGCATTAGCGATCACTCCTCTCCTTACTGTGGAGGAGATTGTTGCATGGAAATGTGGAGATCTACTTCACTGACGTCTGCTAAATTGTGCAATGTAAAGGGGCCTTTAGTCTTGCCACACAATGGAAAAAAGATAAGACCAGCCAGTGTTGGCCACCATCTCTTCAGTGGCTCTATAACATACTTTTGGCCATCATGGCCCCTAATTCATCATATTTCTGTTTCACGTGCTTGCAGGAAGTCTTGCAGAAAAGGTATTCCTTTATTTCTATTTTCACCCATTCATCTCTTAGTCTAGAAACCCTTCAAGGGTTACTGTAGCTATAAACCAAAGGGGAGAGACTGAGTAAAAAATAAAAAATTAACCCACAGCCACCTCTTACCTTAAATGAATTGAAATGAGGAGTGTATGATCCTGAGTGTCCCATGCTGTTATCATATCTAGCTATATATATATGTAATATATTATCCACACACTGCAATTACTCCCATTTCAGACAGTTTTTAATGCATTCAGTTGCCTAGCAGCCAAATTTAGCATCATTAATTACATGTGACTGTTAGTGTTCATACATCACCTATACCACATAAATGTAGAATTAGCATACATATTAAGATGGAGGAGTTTTTTCTCTGACAGGTTATATGGATAGTTGGGAACCATAGCTGCTATGCACAAGGCCATGTATAAAGTAGTTAATGAAATATGGTAGAGAGCTGATCTCTCCAATCTGAACCTCTCTCTGCAGACAAATTTCAGAAATGGTTGACTGAATTGCCAGTACCACTCTTATCTAATGTTGTAGGGCAGTGGCGTCTATATGTCCTAGGAATGTGAAGGAAGGAGAAAGGGGTATGATCTACCATGGATAATCCCCTACTTCCTGGTACTGGACCCTGTGGTATACCTAAAAGTGAGATGCCCCCATAGTAGAAGGTCAAACTGGGCCCTTCATTTTGGTTAGGGTTTATCTACCCAGGACAGAAGAGCCTGGTAGAGGCATATGCAACAGGCACCTCCCTCTAGGGCCCTCTATATCTAAAATGTGTCCCAGGTGTAGGAATTTCGAGTGGTATTGTGCGGCCTAAAATGTCCCTTTATATGTGTCACGGTGCTCCTACCTGGATACGGCTGGACCCCAGGCTTTGGCTCCGAATAGGGGGAATAATTGAGGGATTTGAAGGAAATAATTTGAGTCCAGACTTTGTGTGAAGTTGAACAGCAGCTTTATTTGAATAAACGTTCATCAGAAACAATCTTCAAGCTTTGTCTAGGTCCCAGCAGGCTTTAGCTTTAAAACTGGCAGGCAAACTCATCCCTGCTACATCTGTTTCTCTCTGGCTCTGCTCTACTGACAGGCTTAAATGGTATATTTGCTTCTGATGTATGCTGCACTTCACTCTACATGATCTGTCTCTAGATTAGGCCAGGGAACTTTCCTCCTGGCTCCTGAGGCTCTAAGCTTTTGCCTCCATGGCCAGCAGAGCTGATGGTGCTCTGGCTGGCTTGGGCACGTCCAGCAGAGATGTTCCCTGCATACATTCCCCAAGCAGGGGGTAAGCTAGAACCCACTTCTCTCGGTCGGGAGGGGGGGGGGGGGAATGGAAAGCTCAATTCTAGCTAACTGTAGCTATGCCGTGTTTGCTGCCACCTGCTGGTGAACCAGACACATCACATTTGAACATAACAGTTACAAACATTAGAAATGCACAGTGTAGTGGACCTGGAATAATATGCATAGATGACATATTAGCCCATTAAAGACAGTAGCAGGGTGAAGAAGTGGTAATGCCACCCTGGGGTGTTACACATAGTAACCTGAAAATCATTTGTCCTTGGAAGAGGTGCAGTCAGCTTTCAGATAAATATATACAGATGGAGCAAACAGAAACACAGTATATTACATACACTGGGGCAGCAAACTTTGATTTGACACATAACACAAGAGCCATTGAAAATTCAAATTAAAGTTTTCTTCCCTTGACCCATCCTTTTCGCAGTACACTCCTGCACTGCTACCACTACATGTAATTGTATTTTTTGTATCATGTAATCATTTATTCTCTTTTAATTAATAAAGATTGAGTTATACTATATTGTGTGCTATTTAATGGGTTTATAGTATATCAAACAGGCTGAACTTATTAGCCTGCTCCATATTCCTTACACCTATGTGGTGGTGCACATAAGGGTTACAATAAAAAATAATAATAATATTTAAATAATGAAATAATATAAAAGAATAAGTAATACAGGGTGGCCCACAAAAAAGTAGGCCGCCTCCAGCGATAGTATGAGCAAGTGGATTATTATAATCTTTTTTTTAATTACCCACAAGTCACAAAATATGCTGAAAGTGGTCCCCGTTCACATCTATGCTTCTTTGGGCAGGTCGGATTATCTTGGCTGACAGTGGGGGCCCTCCGTACGGATACATTCAAATATTACCTGCTCACAGAGCAGCAAGATGCTACCAGATGATTGAATATGGGGGTCCCTGCAGCAACTTTGACAAGGTAGGTCCTGGGGAGAAGAGGACACTGGCAGCTTTCCTCTATACCTAGAAGTCGTCTTAGCTCCGATTGTGTCTATAATAATAAACTGCAGAGTTTCTTTAAAGGGCTTCTGTCACCCCCCAAAATCATTTTTCGTTTTTGGGCTACTTAAAATCCTTATACTGCCATTTTTCACTATATAGTGCTCTTACCCTTTTTCGTTCAGTAGTTTCTTTAAAAACGGCACTTTTATAATATGTAAATTACCTCTCTACCAGCAAGTAGGACGGTTACTTGCTGGTAGCAGCCGCATCCTGCTTTCAAAAAACCGCCCGCCTCCTCCTGTTGATTGACAGGCCCAGCGAGCGCTCTCGTCCCCTGGCTGGCCCTGTCTGCGTTCTAAATCTCGCAGGCGCGAGATTTAGAACGCAGACAGGGCCAGCCAGGGGACGAGAGCGCTCGCTGGCCCTGTCAATTAACAGGAGGAGGGGGCTTTTTTTTAAAGCAGGATGCGGCGGCTACCAGCAAGTAACCGTCCTACTTGCTGGTAGAGAGGTTATTTACATATTATAAAAGTGCAGTTTTTAAAGAAACTGCTGAACGAAAAATGGTAAGAGCACTATATAGTGAAAAATGGCAGTATAAGGATTTTAAGTAGCCCAAAAATGACAGAAGCCCTTTAATAATCCATGGAGTTTTTATATGACCATCGGCTGGTTGAGGTGCTGTACACTGAATATATGTATGTAGTGCAGTAAGTCTACTGTGTTATGTGCCACTTGTGCAAGGGGTGGAAGACTAGGGACCCACCGGGGGATCCACCTGTACCCCTGTGGGCCAGTCTGAGCGTGTTGGCTGATACTGCTTGCAGCTCTTCATCAGTGATGCTGCAGAAGAAAAAATGTCCTAGGGCAACATGCCACACCTCATAAACTGTTTATGGAGGAGTGAATTGTAAGCAAGGGGTCATGGCCACCATGTTCCCCAAACTTGTCCACATGCAATATTTATTTGTGGCGAAATTTAAAACAGAAAGTGTCCACTAACAATCCACATCTCCAGGATGAACTCAAGAAGAACATCACAAACAGTATCTGCAGCAGTATCAGCCAACATAATCCGACTTGCCCAAAGATGCATAGATATGAACGGGGACCACTTTGTGACTTGTGGATAATAAAAAAAAAAATAATCAAATCCACTTGCTCGTTCATCTTGTCGCTGGAGGTGGGCTACTTTTTCGCGGGCTACCTTGTATAACTAGATAGATATGTGCCATTTGCTGAAGTGAGTCAACTCCTTTAAGGAGAAAACAAAGAAACCTTAATTTTTCTCTTCAGTCGATTCCATTTTATTCCGAAAAGGTTGGGAAATGTTGATCAAACAAATAACGCTAATGCTAATTTCTAAATGCAAATCAAGCAGATGGAAATGGAACGATCATAGTTGCAATTCACAAGAAAGAGAATAAAGGAATTACTCCACTGGAGGGAATGCTACCTAATTATGGATAATTAAAAAGTTATTACAGATTATTATTACTGTCATGTATTTATAAAACATCAATATGCTGCAAGAACCAGTACAATATGGCTGTGAGAGTCTGCAATTAGGGTAAGCCAGGAAAGCTACATACGTGACATGATGTAAAAGTGCACTGATAACATGGGGCAAGTGATGGATGTATGCTACAATTTATATAATACAGAGAGGAAAATCGTTAAAACAATTGGCCGTAGCTACACAACCGGTGATACACTCAGTCTCTGGTGCAGAGGAGGCCTGAAGGCCCCTGTTCCTCGTAGGAAGACACTAGTATTATAAATGGCACATTTTGCATTAGGACCGATGAGCCTTTAATAAAAAAGAATGTTCTTCTGACAGTCATTTCCCTCAATATGGAAGCTACTGTGGCAATCAGTAAAATGCCGATGTAGTTGTGGGAAGCCACAGCCAGCCCAATGTTTCCTCTGGTGTACTCGCCACAGGGATAATGTAGTGTCACATGGCCTGACCCCACCAGGGTGAAGCAATTACATTCATAAGCCTATAGTTTGCCAGATCTATTTGGTCATATGCACATGTTTTCATAACCAATGCCCATTTGCAAAACTCAGCCGCAACATGTTAACCCCTAGGTCAGTGTTTCCCAACCAGTGTGCCTCCAGCTGTTGCAAAACTACAACTCCCATCATGCCTGCACAGCCAAAGGCTGTCCAGGCATGCTGGGAGTTGTAGTTTTGCAACAGCTGGAGGCACACTGGTTGGGAAACACTGCCCTAGGTGACCAGCCTGTTTTGAACCTTAGTGACTGAGCGATTTTTAAAGAAATGTTTTCATTGTCACATTCCAAGAGCCATAACTTTTTTATTTTTCCATCGATGTAGAAATATAAAGGATTATTTTTTTGTGGGACAAGTTTTAGTTTTTGATTTTACCATTTTGGGGTACACATAACTTATTAATTAAGGTTTATAAACTCTATCTGGGGTGGGGAGTAGGAAAAATTGCAATACTGCGACTACATTTTTACGTTACACATTTTGCAGAATTTATTTTTCAGCATAAATAACATGATGCTTTTTTTTTTTTTTACATTTTACTACATTTGCACAATAAAAATCCTTTAAAAGAAAAAAAATGAAAATTTTGGGATTGCCACATTCCAAGACCATTATCTTTTTTATTTTTATTTCCACAGAGCCGTGTGACTACTTCATTTTTGTGGGACAACTTGTACTTTTTATTGGTATGATGTTTGGGGTTTCAGCATCTGGTGAAGTTGTGTGCAGCATGATGAAGGAACTGATCTAGCCCCGAAACGTTTAGCAACTTCAAACAAATACAATTTTATCCCGTCTTCTCTTGCTGTCCTGAACCAAGCAGATATGTCATCCTTGGGTGAACAGCCGCCATCTAATTGAATGTGATTTTAACCTTTAAGTGGTAACCTTAGAGAAATAAACTACCAGTTGTTCAGACAATCTCAGTCTGTTGCCTCCTCCGTAACAGGCCAGAACGCTCATGTGAGTGAGGGCCCTGCTTGAACTTCAGCACATTATTTAGTTATGCCCCTGAAAGTACACAAAGTGACATGACTGTACCGGTATAATTCTGACAGAACCAGAAAAATGCACAAATAAAGTCACTGTGATGGGATAATAAACTGTGATGTCACAGGAAAAGGATAATAAACATTATGATGTCACACCAAAAGGCTAAGGAGCACAGTAGTTTCTCAATATGGTAGTAACGCTCATAGTGATGTTACAGCATGGAAATGCACCCAATGATGTCACAGTACAGAAACAATAAACCGTGATTATTAGTGTTGAGCAAATTGAAGTTCACGTAGTGGACTTCGATCAGAATTTCGGGGACAATTCAATTCGCTGCGAAGACGAATTTCCACTTACTTCATGGTAACGAATAGATTTTCCCTGAAAAGGGATATATAATAAAAAAAAATAATAATCATACTTGCATCCATTTGAGTGCGAAGAGCCTGCCTTTGCCATCTTGGTTGAAGTTCCTGAACGAAATCCCATGCGCGGTGACGTATGATGTCATCAAGCTGGCCAACGTAATGACGTTATCATGGGCCATGCAAGATTTTGCGGTAGATCTTCAATTAAGATGGCATCAGCGGGCTCTTCGAGATAGTATGATTTTTTTTAAATGACACTCTTTAAATATTAAAGTCAGATGCCGCGATCAGAGAGGTTCAATGGCGGAGGAGGTGCAATAGCTGTTCTCTGTCATGGCACCCACCACTTACAAAGAAATGCACTTTGTGACAGAGTAATTCGTCACGAAGCTAATATTTTGGTGAAATTCGGCGAAGCAGCCAAGTTGAATTTTCCATAACTTTGCTCAACATAACTTATTAACTATCTATGTTAAAGGACCACAGAGATAATAAACGTATGGTAACATCATATTGAACATAGCAATGGCACAGTGGCCATCGGTTCAAGTGCTCAGGTGCAACTGAAACCTTTCCACTCAATGGCTGCACTGCCACATTATATTTTTTTTACTTGGCATTTTTTGGCTTGAAAAAAAATGGCATGGAATTCATGTGTCTTTTTGCCAGTTTTTTGGGGTGGTGTTTTTTCCACACAACATTTAACTTTTTCCGTTTTATCAGATATTTTTTTCTGTCGAAAAATCTACGAGAAAATCCCTGAAAAAGGAGTATCCTGTGATATAAAAAAACACCAATGGCCAAAAACAATGCCAGAAATGTGCCTCAAGATACCACTACAGAAATCTCAGTGTTTGTATTTTTATAATTTCCTAACGATCAGCATGTAACATCTGGCTGCAGCGTTTTTTGCTACAAAAAAGTTCAGACAAAAATACTTAAAGGGAACCTGTCACCCAAAAATCGCCTATTAAGCTGTTTACAGTACCTTATAGTGCTGTATAGTCGTTTCCTGATGCACTTTTTGTTAGTTTTGCAGCATGTATGCTCAGTCAGAAATCGATGTTATATTCAGCTGCTGCCCCGTGCTTCAAGTCAGGCTTGAAGTCACGGGGGCAGCGGCCTCGGCGTCTTACATGGCCCTCTCCCCGCCCCCTGCCTCTGTGACTGACAGCCGAAATCCGATTCCGGGACCGCGCTCAACGGCCGCATGCGCAGTAAAGGGCGGCAGGAGCGCGGTCCCGGCTGCCGCGCGTACTACGCGCCGTCTTACTTTCGCCGCACTGCGCATGCGCCCGACATCCTGTATCAAACGCGCCCGCGCCCGGCATCTGGGCGCGGGCGCGTTTGATACAGGATGTCGGGCGCATGCGCAGTGCGGCGAAAGTAAGACGGCGCGTAGTACGCGCGGCAGCCGGGACCGCGCTCCTGCCGCCCTTTACTGCGCATGCGGCCGTTGAGCGCGGTCCCGGAATCGGATTTCGGCTGTCAGTCACAGAGGCAGGGGGCGGGGAGAGGGCCATGTAAGACGCCGAGGCCGCTGCCCCCGTGACTTCAAGCCTGACTTGAAGCACGGGGCAGCAGCTGAATATAACATCGATTTCTGACTGAGCATACATGCTGCAACACTAACAAAAAGTGCATCAGGAAACGACTATACAGCACTATAAGGTACTGTAAACAGCTTAATAGGCGATTTTTGGGTGACAGGTTCCCTTTAAATTACTCTTACCGGTAATATGTTTTTCATGAGCCCATGACAGCACCTGTGAGAGATCCTCCCCCCTCCGGACAGGAAACAGGAACTTCCAGATCCTTAAATTGGTCCACCTCCTTCCACCACTCAGTACTTTACAAGATTCCTGGGACCAGCAATGCACCTATGTATAGTGAAACTCACAACACAATTGAAGAAAATAGTGCCAAATATCTGCCGGGCAAATCTCTCCTTTGGCACAAAATATATATATATATATATATATATATATATATACACACTTCCTCTGCATCATCTCTTATGCACAGGAAAAAACTTCTTATTTTTTCAGTAAATACATTTCTAACCTACTATAGTCTTATTTATTGTTATATTACGAATATATAATACTATTATTTTTTTTTATATATCTTTTTTTTTTTTATATATAGGGAGGGAATTATGTAGGTGCTGTCATGGGCTCATGGAAAACATATTACCGGTAAGAGTAATTTAAGTATTTCCATTACGCCCCATGACAGCACCTGTGAGAGACTAGACTAGATAATCAGGGAGGGACTACAGCTTGCAGCACCTTTGTCCCAAAAGACATATCCTGCACAGATGAAAGGTCTAATCTGTAGTGCTTGTAAAACGTAGAGGGGGAACTCCACGTTGCTGCCCTACAGATCTGATCAATAGTAGCACACCCTTTCTCTGCCCAGGAAGAGGCCACTGCCCTAGTGGAATGAGCTGAGAAATCTGAAGGAACCTGACAATCTGATTGCGAATATGCCAGACCAATCACTCTCTTGATCCATCTAGCTAAGGTACGGCTCATGACCTTCGAGCCCTTGTTCTGACCCTGAAACTGCACAAAGAGTTGCGGGGTCTTCCTAAAGCTCCTTGTAGATTCTAAATAAGCACAGACACATCTTCTGACATCTAAGGTATGAAAAGCTTTTTCCCTCTCGTTCTTAGGGTCCTGACAAAAGGAAGGGAGAACTATCTCCTGAGATCTGTGGAATACCGACACTACTTTGGGCAGAAATGCGGGATCCGGTTTGAATACGATCCTATCCTCCAGAATCTGAGTATATGGAGGAGAGGATGATAAAGCGGATAGTTCACCTATTCATCTAGCAGAAGTGATGGCCACTAAAAATACAGTCTTATATGACAGCATCTTCAGAGGGATGTCCCCAAGAGGCTCAAACGGAGCCTTGGTTAGAGCAGATAGGACCAGGTTAAGGTCCCATGGGGCTGACTTAGATCTAACTATAGGACATAGTCTAGAGGACTCCTTAATGAACCTCTTGACCCAAGGATGAGTGGCCAACCTAAAATCGAATAGGACACTGAGTGCCGAGACCTGGACCCTGAGAGTGCTAGGCTTAAGCCTCTTGTGAAGGCCTTCCTGCAAGAAATCTAAAATTAACGCAATATTGGGTGAGCTCAAATCTAGGCCTGGCCCTGCAAACCGGAGGAAGGTCCTCCATACCCTGAGATAAATATCGGAGGTGACTTTCTTCCTGCTAGCTAGAAGAGTCCCAATGACTTGTTCTGAAAGGCCCTTGGACCTGAAGAATGTCCTCTCAAAATCCAGGCCGTCAGGTGGAGGTTCTTGACTTCCGGATGAAGTAGAGGGCCCTGATATAATAGATCCTGTCTTTCCAGGAGTATCCAGGGGTCGGCTATTGACAGCCTCCTCAACCAGGCAAACCAGAATCTTCTTGGCCAAAAGGGAGCTATTAGAATTACTTTTGCATGCTCCTCCCTGATCTTCTGGATCACTCTGGGCAATAGGCTGATGGGAGGGAAAGCATAGACTAAGCCTTTCCCCCATGGCTGTGAGAGAGCATCTGTGCCCAACGACTGATCCCTCCTGCTCAGGAAAAATAACCTTTTGCACTTCCTGTTCTCCGCCGAAGCAAAAAGATCTATCGTGGGACTTCCCCATAGGGCCTTTATTTGATGAAAAACCTCCTGTTTCAGACACCAATTGGCTTCACTGAACCTGTGTCTGCTGAGAAAGTCCGCCTGGAGATTTTCTGAGCCCTTCAAATGAACCGCGGAAAGAGAGAGAGCTTTTCCCTGTATTAGCAGGAAGATTCTGGATGCTAGTTGCATTAGTTGGGGGCATCTTGTTCCCCCTTGTTTGTTTATATAGGCTACCACCGAGGCGTTGTCGGATAAGATCCTGACATGTCACTGGGGCAAAGATGGGAGACTTTCCTTCAGCGCACACAGGACCGCCCTTAATTCCCTGGCATTTTGGGACTGAGCACTCTGGGATTTTGACCAAGGGCCTTGGAAAAACCCTAAAACTGAATGGGCCCCCCAACCCCAAGGGCTTGCGTCGGTGGTCATTATCAAGGGGTCATTTCTCAACCACTCCACTCCACTACCTAAGGGAGATGGTGGGGGTTAACCCCTCTTACCCCCGGAGTACCGTGCTGGTTTCAGAGGGCTGCTACTGCTTTTCCATGCGCAGTTGTCCTTCCCCTTCGTCCTGCATGGTGCCTGCACAAGGGGGCAAATGGAGGGCAGAACTGGCCGATCTCCGTATAGCTAGTTCAGACGGGACACCTCCATGACAGCTGGCCAGCGTTTCTTTTTCAAATGGGCCACGCAACGCCCCCATGTTCGCTCCTCCCCTTCCGGCTCGGTGGAACGCACGCGTCACTTCCGACGCGACGCGCACGCTCTGACCGGCCCGCCTCCATGAGGGAAGAAGAAACACCTCCCCCCCCTCACGCTGCAGCTTCGTCGGCTAGGCAGGGATCCGAGGAGCTACAGGCATCCCCCCATGGCTGCAAGAAAAAGAAAACGCCGGGCTTTTCAGCGGCTCCTAGTGGAGACTTACACTGACAGGTACCTCCACTAGGTTTCTTAAATTAACCCTAGAGGTCCTGCAGCCCCAAGGATAGACCTGGAAGAAATCCTCCTGTCCCTGGACAGGAAACAGGAAAGAACTGAGTGGCGGAAGGAGGTGGACCAGTTTAAAGATCTGGAAGTTCCTGTTTCCTGTCCGGAGGGGGGAGGATCTCTCACAGGTGCTGTCATGGGGCGTAATGGAAAACAAAAACCTAGGGTGAAAAAACTCTAAGTTTGCAACTTGACAGTGGAGCCTATGGCTGCACAAATTTGCGGTACATTATTATGACCGTTGCCTGCCTTGGGTTGGCATGGCAATCGGGGCATAACCTAATATCTCTCCAATCTGGGGATCTCTAGCTGATGCAAGATTGGTACTTCTAGCATGTGCTCACTATCTGATGGCTGGAAAACCAGAGGTTAGATACCAATGTCCTAAAGATTGCAAGTACTCCTCTGCAAAAACAAAACTGATGAGCAATTAATTTTTCCTGCACCACACAGATGAAGCAGAACTTAGGTTCTCATTTGGCTCAATGGGATATCAAAATGAATAACCTATTTTGCAGGATAACAGGCAACCCTATTGCTGTATCTGAACACAGAGAGAAGGAACGAAACAGTTAAATTCAGTGAGCTCTTCTACATCTGTATGGTAGAACAGCTTCTTTCTTATTATTAGATCTCAGCACATGGCCGTGGAGTAGCAGCAGCTGGATTAACAATCATGGGGGAACATAAGGGCCCGGGACCCCAGCACAAGGCTGTTTGTCTCTTCCACCTTCCTTGTAACTGACAAAACAGCCTGTTTAGCTGTTCTAATTTGGACAAAGGGAGGCCATGCAAAACAAGGGTGATGGATAACAGGAGAAAGACACAAGGGGGTACCAACAAGAGGGGCAACAGTCAAGAAGTAAAAAAAAGGACAGGCATGAAGGGAGGCAGACAAAAGACCAACGGTCGGAGGGGGAAAACAGGGGAAAATGAAAATAAGCGTAAAAGCTAAAGACAAAGGGGCAGATTTCAGAGATCTATACTTGGAGGGTGTGCTGTATTAAGCCAACGAAATGAATACAAACAATGGCTGAGTTGCCAATATATTTAATCCAATTACAGACGTTATGTGCTTTTCTTCACGTGCTCGCTGCACTTCTATACCACCCCACTGCCAGCTGTTAACACTTGTACTTTTATACACTCTCTCTTTCAATGCGTGATAACGCTGGTTAAAGCTATTGAAAGTAACAAGAATTGGAAATTGCATGATTCCTTAGGATATTTAATATTTGCGCATGTTGATGGGATTAGGAGTAAATAGCTGCTTGCACACTGCATCTTGCAGAGAACACTTGCATTATGTGCCTGCAAAGCTCACAGGGCACACATCAAATGTATCCATAACCCCCAAAAGAGAGTTCTCTGGTTGGTATATATTTTTTCCAGCTATATGGAATAGCACAGTCTGCTAAACTATTCCATCCAGAGGCATGCAGAAAAAAACGTATACAGTGCAGTAAAAGCTTATCTTTGTAACAGAAGAGCCTTCTAGTGACAGATGACACTGTATGGCCACACAGAGTCATCCATCACAGGCATTGCTAAAGTGGAAAACGTCTCATTGTACTTATTTTTGAGTTGTTGGTTTACGTTAGTCTATCACATGTCAGTGTCCTCTGCTTCTGGAACAAGAATTCAGAATTCCACATAAGCAGCTTATTGACTCGGGTATAGACGACAGGAACCAAATGATGAGGGTCACTGATGGAGAAGATGATCCAACATTGGATGGCAGGTGTATGGCATACAGGTAGATAGTGGACGAATGACAGTGAACAGAAACAGAGCAATATGGACCTGACCTTATTTGAATTCAGCCTGGACAATACAAAGGCACAGCAACAATCAAATCCCAAACATAGGAAGAAATGCGTTTGACTACATGGAATTGCAGTTCCCAGAATACACAGAAAGCACACTAAACTAGAATAAGATTTTAATAACAGAATCTGGGGAGAAATGCACATGGAAGACATTATTCCCAACCCAGAACAGAGGAAGGCCTTAGGCCTGGTTATATACAGGCTCAGCAATCTGCAACTCCACCCAAATTAACAAGGCCAAGCTAGACGATAAACAAACACAGATTAAGATGCAAGGCAGTTGCATAGCAACTGCAAAATAAGTAACTAGGTGAGCATGAAGCAACAGGGAAATCCATGTTGCTTGTAGTACCCAGAGTATATGGTATATACAGTGAATGATTTAACAATTTCTCATGCAAAAGTCTTTTCCTACTCGTCTTGAAAAAATGTAATGACATGTACTTACATGAGGTGATTACAAGATTTTATGATGAAATTGTAATTATAATTACATGGTACAGAAGGCACCAAGTTCTACATTGGTGGTTTAATTGCTTGGCTACTGGGTAACTACATTCACACACACATCTGCAGATGCGTATTTGCACGTTGAGATGATCAAAGCCAATAAAGTCACCTTAAAGGGGTTGTTCCACCACACGTTAGAGAATAAGTATCTGATTGGTGGGGGGGGGGACAGTTGGGAAAACTGCAATACCCCACGGGTCACAAATATTTGCTGTAAGTATCCTCAGAGTGATTGGAGATACAGCCTGTGTATGCGCACTCCATTCGACTCTATGGGACTGTCGAAAAGAGGCCGAGTAGAGCGCTCACCTATCTTCAGCAGTCCTCACATTAAGCAGAGGCGCCCATGTGTAACTGCGGCTCCTTTCACTCTTGGCCCTACTGCAACTCATTCTTATGATTGTGGAGGGAACCAGTGGTGGACCTCCACTGGCCAAATACTTATCCCCTATCTTGTGGATAAGGCATTTCATATGGTGGAACAATCCCTTTAAGTAAAAAATAATAAAAGTTTGTTTAATACCAATAAATGTATTTCAATATCAAAACAACCTATAGATTGTGCTGCTGTCCATGTTCTACAAGAAGTAGTATTTCAGCTCTCCTGTTGAATAATTCTTAATTTAGCTTTATATGGCTTGTGTTGACGTTCAAGGAGTTGTCCGAGTTTATCATATTGATGGTCTGGCAACCCCGCCGCTTGGCTGTTTGAAGAGGCTGTGGTGCTCGGTGAGTGCTGCAGCCCCTTCCTAGGCCAGTGACGTCACGTTCATTGATCACATGGCTTAGACACAGCTCAGTCCCATTCAAGTGAATGGGACTGAGCTGCAATACCAAGTACAGGTGTCATCCAATAGACGGTGCTGTGTTTGGTATGCCAATTCTGGCGAGTGCTGCAGGCTCTTCAAACAGCTGGTCAGCTGGGGTGCCGAGAATCAGACCCCCACTGATCTGAGAATCCTGAGGATAGGTCATTGATATTAAAAAACAAGAAAACCCCTTTAATAGTGGATGCATACAGACTGGCCCCTACTGACAGATAGGATTTGTACAAGTGTGTAAATGAACAGCTGAGCATTGTAAATATATATTTTTTTTTTTAATGGCATATATTCTCAGGAATATGGTATTCTGGCGCTGAAGTGAAATCATTAGCACGTTGCTGCTATAAGTTACACCACGTTATTCAGTACAATCATTTCCAAGCTTTTTCATACATTTTTTTTATTGCTCACCAGACTGACAACAGTGATCTACAAGAAATCATCTCCATTAATAATAGCATTGTTCTAATGTTCTGTTATAAATAGCAGCAGCGCTGAGCATCAGGCTCCACTATATGATCCGCTATGCTTCAGTAACCCAGGTGTGCGTTGTCATTCAAGTAGCTTGCTAGGATCTTCTTTGAAATATGTGTGCTTCAGAGAGTCGTATCATCACCATCTGCAGAAGTGCTTATTCATCTATAATCCTCTTCAAACTACTTGACACAAAACCCCTGACGCCAAAAACAAGAATTTTCTTCCTATGAAAGCAATGAATAATTTGTTGTACCTTTGTGGTTTAATTTATGTTTGGGTTCTGTATTTGTACAATTTTCTCAGACATTGCATATATTTCAGGGAAACCCCAAATAACCCACATGTCAAGAGCCCTAGAAACAGTCCAAAATAGCGACAAAACTTTTCAGCGTGTCATCATGTGGACATAGAATTTCAGGTCAGCCTGTGCAGACAAACCTCTCCACTCATGTAAACCATGAAGAGGATGCAGCATCTGCAGGAACAAAGAGGCCTCTTCAATATGCAGAGTGTTGAGGTTCCTCGAGAATAAGTCTCCATGATCAAATATAAGCCCCACAACCCACATTAGAATACATTTATTTATTTTATTTTATGCACTTATATAGCGCTTGTAATGCTGCAGAACCCCAAGCAACCAGGCAAAGATCTGAACAAACGTGGATTTATTGAAAATACAGCAGTAAAGTCCAAGCCAGAAATCATACAGAAATAACATAGTCCAAATAATAACCTCTGTGGGAAAACGTCAGAGAAAAGCCAGACCAGGCTAAAGTTCATACAGAAGAGTCCGTGAAACCAAATACCTAGGGATGAGACGGTGAAGTATCCAAAGTCTGATCCGAGGCCACACACGGTGCAACTGTAGAGCAGAGACGAGGTTTCCAGAGGCATTCACTAGATGGAGACACACAGAGTTCATGCATGGAACAAACTTAGTGAATCTGAACCAGCATACTCCCAAGTTGTAGAGACAATCGTAAGCACTGATCAGCCAGGGAGATCACCTTTTAAACACCTGCTGGCCAATGGAGTGCTGCTTGTCAGAACCTCATAGTTCATGCGATGATCCTACTCATTAGCACCTGTGCAGCAAATCCCTAATCAACTTTGAATTTGTGCACAGATGCTTTACCTGCCATGGCCGACTTAGCGCATAAGATGCACGCACACACGGCCGCGCATTCCTTTGCAAATCACCTCTTGGGCGTGCACACGGATGCCCAACAGACTCAGCACGGGCACGGGATTGCGCCAGCATGCAAGCCGGAACGGAACCCACAGGAGACACCGGAAGCAGGACTGGCCACGGCGTATTGCCATCAGCCCGGCAAGTCTGCCTCAGAGATCCCCGCGGCCCTCACCTCTGGCGCCCATGCGGACGCCCCCCCGCATCTGCCCGCAAGGGAACCAAAACTGCAGACTCCCTTACAGCGCTACTATATTCTGCAGCGCTTTACAGACATTAGCATCAAGCTGTCCCTAATGGGGCTCACAATCTAACTTAAAGGGAACCTGTCACCTCCTAAAACCATCCCAAGCCGCCAGCAGTACTTGCGTGTAGCTGCTGCCTCCTTGACTTCAAGCATGTGTGGAGAAGCGCGCCGGGCAGGGGATAAAACGTTTGCTGCATCTGCCTTCAGGAAGAAAGGCATCATCAGAAACAAACTGCTGGCTACACGCAGATACTGCTGGCGGCTTGGGATGGTTTTTCGAGGTGACAGGTTCCCTTTAAGTATGTCTTAGGCTGATTTCACACGTCGTAGTTTTATTGCGGCCGCCTTTCGGCATGTTTGTCGTGCTGCCGCCGGAACTCCAGTCCGCCCCCATTATAGTCAAGCACGTGGCAGCACGGATCAAGGCAGGCCGCTAGTGTGAAAGTAGCCTTAGGAGTGTGGGAGGAAACCCACACAAACATGGGGAGAACATACAAACTCCATGCAGATGTGAAAGGGGTTTTCTGGGATTGCTATAGATTTTACCACATATGCTCTTGTAGTTTCTTACCTCATGTGCATCTTCCCCATGCTTTTTCTTTCTCAATTCGGGCTCTGCTGACTCTCTTTCACCATGTATACCAATCACTCAGGTTTCTTTCCATGCTGTAGGTAGCACTTCCTGTTGTTGTCTCCAACTAAACCCATGATGCACTTTTCCAGCACCGCCCCAAACAATGCCCACTTTATAGCTCCTCCCACCCAGCTACTTACATAGACGCTCCCCTATCACTGCCCCGCCCATGGACATAACATCACAGGAAATAAAGAAAGTGCTGTGTGGACATGGTCATGAGATCACAGCCCAGAACGGAAGATAGGAGAGATAAAGGTAAAATAAATACATTACAGAATTAAAGCTACCTTCATAAATGATGATTTTAAAAGATGTGGATGTAAACCAGAAAACCCCTTCAATTAAATAGCAAATGTAAGCTTTCCTGTCTGTCTTTTTTGGGAAGTGCTTGCATTCCCCATGTAAGGACAACTCTGGAGAATAGGAACTAGTTTATGAATAAATTGCCAGCAGTAGGAATAAAGGCCCATCTGGGTGTTATCAGTTTGAGGTGTGCACTGGTTGGATAGTGTTAGATTATACAGGTACACACCCACAGCTAATAACACCCAGATGGGCATTTATTGCAGCCAATTTTTATTTTATGTTCATCAAATATGCATGACCACTAAGGCTCAGAATAACCTAGTCATTTATGGGTTAAGTCTGCCACTGAATGGCAAAACTGCACAGTGAGCATGATCCAGCTGTTATAGCGGATGTTCAAACTCACATTAATATTCATGATGATTTATATATATCCAGAATCTGGTAATCATGCTGAAATAATATAATCTGCAGTTATAATGTACAGCCCAGATCTGTTTATTAGTTAGTTCTTCCTACATTTTGTATGGTTCCGGGCAGAAAGCTAGATTATTCTGTACTGGGGTTTGAATGCTAAAACGTAGCCGCTTTGCTTTCTGTGCTTGGCAACCAGTTTACCACACACATCTCGGGACGCCTGCTAGGACTGAAGAAGAAGACAATGGGATTTATCAGGCTGACAGATTGATCTATGGTAAAATATGGAAATTCTGGATAATGGTGGATGTAATGTGCAAAGAACTATAGACATAAGGTAGAAGCTGAAATTTGTTACAGGGCGGATTGACCTAATCTAAAATATATGGACTAGAACTGCAACTTGTGGCTCAGGACAGGATAGTAATGCTGCCAAAAGTCATTGACCCACAGCTAAGTATTGGCACAAGCTCTCGGTATACATAATATAAGATAATACCTAGCGGCCTGTGCAGCTGGCTACAACTGCCCTTGATATACCAGCTGCCACATCCTGAAACAATGGACGGGCTGTCCTGCATCTGGAGCAGAGTAGCAGACCATATGGGTTTAGGAAGCCATGCAGCCTCATCCCTAGATTAATACATACATATTAATGGGGGGATTTGGGGAGATAAAAGTTTTCATCCAACTCATTTTATGTCTAGCACACACTCACTTGTTTTAAAGAACTATAAAGTAGTAATATTTATGCTGAATGCCATGCCTGTAATTCATGACTTCATTTTCAAAATGTCTGCTAAAATAATAGTTTTTGGAAAAAAATTGTTAATATCTTCCCATTCAAAAGTGGTGCATGACTTTTCTGTAAATTAGTACCTGGGTCCACCACCATATTGAATATTTATGTCCTCTCACAGGGTGTATATGTACTGTATGTAAACTGTATGTATCACTTGCAGCATGTTCTGTTCTACCGGGACCAAATAAGTCCCATTGTTTAGGAATGCCAAGTGGTATGTTGTGGCCCTAATAGCTTGTGTCATGGTGCTGCTACCTGGATACTGTCGGTCCCCGGCGTTAAACTCCGTTGCAACAAAGAAGTTGTAGTTGGTGGAGTAAGTAGAGTCCAGACTTAGTGAAGTTTAACAGTTTTTACTTGAATAAACTTGCAATAAACTTGTCACACAAACAATACTTGATCTTTCTCTTGGCTCCAGCAGGCTAAGGGTAAACTGGCAGGTAAACTTGAATACTTTGCTGTCTCTCTCTGCTGTGCTAATCTCTGGCATTAGTCTGGTTTCTGGACTTTCTAGTGGTTCTGGTAATGTTGAGTGGGGTGCTTTTGGCTGTTGACCCCCTCGTAATACTCCCCCTCGTTTATGAACTGCAAGAAGTCGAATGAACTGCAAGGAGTCATGGGGCTTTCCAAGCTGCTCACCTTGGAAGACTTCTGCAGCAGGAGGGGGGACGGACGGACACTCCCCTCACTGTGCCATGTATGGTACCTTCGGACTCTAAAACTCAACTCCCTATACAGCTTCCTGCAACCTCTCCCTTGGTGGGAATCAAGACTAGCCCACTTCTGCCCAAAAGGGTGGAGAATGGAATGGTAAGTTCAATTTTATCTAAAGATCTCTCTGCCAGATGCACTGCCAACTACTGGTAAAATAGGCACATTATATGTAATAATAGTTGCATAACAATATTATTAACCCCTTCTCGCATTATCACGTACATATACGTGGGGGAATGTGGTGCCTTACCGCATTCCCACGTGCGTGTACGGGTTGCGATTACACTGTCAGTGCACGGAGGGATGCACTGACAGTTTAGTGAAGCCGACTTGGGGGGTTGCTAGGCAACCAGTGACACCGAGCAGGAGCGAATCACAGTGCTCACTACCTGGCGATTGTTGTGATTGGTCCATTACTGCAGACGGAACAATCACAGCGCATTCACGTTATTTAGGGAGGAACTGCCTTTTCCCTCCTTCTCTGATCGCCCCAATTCCTAACAAGGAAGCGTCAGAGAAGGAGCTACTTGTATGAATCCACTTACCACAGTGTTTTAACCCCTTCAGTACTAAAACACAGCTCTTATGTACTCCAATCAGCGACACAGATCAGTTCTGTGCCTCACCCTGTCATTTGTCATCATCAGTTCTGTGTCTCATCCCCTTTTAACCCCATTCAGTGCTTGATTTGTCTCAGTCAGCGACAGATCAGTCCCGTCAAGTCCTGTCTGTCCGTCAAGACACCTGTCACATCCACCTGTCCGTCCATCAAGACACCTGTCACTCCAGCCTGTCCGTCCATCAAGACACCTGTCACATCCACCTGTCCGTCCATCAAGACACCTGTCACTCCAATCTGTCCATCTGTCAAGATACCTGTCTATCCAGCCTGTCCATCTGTCAAGATACCTCTCACTCCAGCCTGTCCGTTCGTCAAACACCTGTCAATCCAGCCTGTCCATTCATCAAGACACCTGTCACTCCAGTCTGTCCGTCCCTCAAGACACTTGTCACACGCTCCCAAGTTACATAAAAAAAAATATAATAACCCTATCACTACATGTGCCATCCTCCTGTGTGTATATACTCGTGTCCTGTGCTTCAGTGGCACCATTCGATAGTTCGCTGTTCAATGAAATTTTTTTTTAAATAAATAAATAAAATAACAAAAATTAAAAAGACCCCAAAAAATCTGCCCCAGGTGCTTGAATTTACAGCCACTCCAGGCATTAATGTAGATACCACAGGTTTCAGTGAAATTATTTTTTTCCAATTATTCTTCACTGATGACCTAATCAACTTGATGGTAGAACAAACAAATATATATGCAGAGCAATTTATTGCCTCCCATCCAGACAGTTATATTTCAAGGCTCCACAAATGGACCCCTACTGACACAACTGAAATAAAAAGACTTCTCCTAAGTATGGGCATTATAAAAAAACAATACGTTCGTATTGGAACAAAGATATTCTTTATCACACCCCTGTTTACTGTCTTGACATGCCCCAGGCCCGTTTCGAAGCTATTTATAGATTTCTACACTTCAACAATAATAATGAATGCCCACCCTCAAGCGACCCCAGTTATGACAGACTCTTTCAAATTAGGCCAGTGTTTTACCCCTACAATTCCAAATTTAGTCAAGTATATACCCCCAAAAAATGCCTCTCAATGGTTGAATCATTGGTCCATTTCAAAGGCATTTCCACCAGTACCTGCCCAAAAAAAAGGGCTAGTTATGGCATAAAGTTGTATAAGCCCTGTAAAAGTGTGTCCGGGTATACATTGAGCTTTCATATTTACAAGGGAAAAGATTAAAAAATTGAGCCGCCCTATTGTCCCCCGGTTCTGGGTATAAGTGGGAAGATAGTATGGGATTTAGTCCACCCCCTGTTCGACCATGGATACCATCTATATTTGGAAAACTTTTACAATAGTGTCCCTCTCCTGAAGTGCCTTGCTACCAGAGGCATAGGCACATGGGCCACAATTAGACAAAACCAAAAAGGCCTCTCTAAATTCTTTATAGACCAGACAGTGAAATGCGGGGAAAGAAGGACTGTTTGCTCAGAAAATTTGATGCTGCTAAAATACAAGGACAAACGGGATGTTCTTGTGTTAACTACCATCCCTGCAAATCAGTCCACCCCAGTCCCAGTCCGAGGAACCACAGAGCAGACCACCAAGCCTGTGTGTATCCAGGATTATAACCAGTTCATAGGCGGAGTCGATCTTTCCGACCAGGTACTACAGCCCTACAGGGCTTTAAGAAAATCAAAAGTGTGGTACAAAAAATTAGCTGTGTACCTAACCCAAGTGTCACTATATAATGCCTTTGTCATCCATAGAACAGCTGGTCATGGGGGGGGACCTTCTTGGAATTTCAGGAGAAAATAATAAAAACATTTATTTTTGACCTTCTGGTATTGCACTATTTTGTTCGTCCTCTCCACCACAAGAATGAGAGAGTTCTCTTTGTAGCGGGGGTCGAGAAGGGTTAACAACCAGTAATCAGTGTTGTCCAAAATGCATAAAACATGTGAGTCACGGGAAATGTAGCCTAATATAAAGTCAGCCATGTGTGCCAGAGTCTCAACAGGCAAGACTTCTCTGTAGTCATCAGGAGGATGACTCTCAATCTCCTCATCCTCCTCTTTGGCCCATCCACGCTGAACAGATGGAATTAAACTTTCATGGGTACTACCCTCTGTAGTGGAGGCAACCGCCTCCGGCTCCTCCTCCTCCTTCTCATCACCATCCAACTTGCGCTGAGAAGACAAACTGTGTAATGTCTTCCCCCATTTGCACCTCTTCCACATGCAAAGCATTGGCATTAATTGTGAGCACTGAGCGTTTGAGTAGACACAGAAGTAGGATGGTGACGCTGATAACAGCGTTATCGCCACTCACCATCTGTGTTTATTCCTCAAAGTTTTTTAAAACCTCACAGAGGTCAGACATCTATGCCCACTTTCCACTTGTGAAGCTGGAAGTTGACAACTGTGTTGCAGCTGATATTCCACTACTGCCCTCTGCTGCTCACAAAGCCTAGCCAACAGGTGGAACGTTGAGTTCCAGTGCGTGCTCATCGCACAACAGTCGGTAAGCTGGCAATTGTAAGCGCTGCTTCAGCATTGACAGACTGGCTGTAACGGGGAGCCGAAGGCGCACTCGGTCTCCCATCATCCGCAGACCTGCTGCTTAGCTTCGAGAGCGAGGTTCTGTGTTTGGCCTCGTTCTCAGGGCGGCTTTGCTGCTGGTAGGCTCCCTGCTCCGAGGTCTGCCTTGAGTGCCGAGCTGATCACTCGGTGCTTGACTTGTCTGTCTGTCTGTCATGTGACGCTGGCCACGTCACATGACCCTCACTCCCCACTATAAATACAGGCGGCCTACTAGCTACAGGTTGCCTGTGATTTTCGTTCTATAGGCTGTGTATTTTATTGTTATTTAGCTACCTCTGGAATTGAACCTCGATCCGCCTCTTGACACCTCTCCTGCCTGCTCCCTGTACCTTGACGCTACCTCTCGGATTTTGACCTCAGCTTGTTTTTGGATTTGTCTTTGCCTCTTCCCTTGTTCTGACGTGACCTCCTGGAATGACCTTGGCTAGTTGACCCGCCTCGCCTTTCGTTTTTGTTCTACCTCTTGTCCGCTCATTGTAACTTCTCAGTGGCTATCCTCTTCCCTGCTGTCTCTTTCTCTCTGCTTGCACTTAATAGGTTAGGGACTGTCGCCCAGTTGCGCTCCGTCACCTAGGTCGGGTGGTGCAAGTAGGCAGGGACAGGGGACCAGGTGGCAGCTCAGGGGGTGCACCTCCACTCTATCTTGGTTCCCGTGACTCTACCCGTGACACCGGTGAAAGTTGTTGATGACTTGCGAAAATGGGCACACATGTGGCGCACCTTCACCAGTAGCTCAGACAAATTGGGGTAGGTTTTGAGAAATCGCTCAATCAATAAGTTGAAGTCATGGGCTAGGCATGGGATGTGTGTGAGCTTGCCGAGCTCCAATGCCGCCACCAAGTTACGGCCATTATCAGACACAACCATACCTGGTTCTAGGTTAAATAGCGAGAGTCACAGCTCAGTCTGGTCTCTTATCCCCTGCCACAGCTATGCGGCGGTGTGCTGTTTGTCACCTAAGCAGATCAGCTTAAAGGGACTCTGTCACCACTTTCTAACCCCCACTTTTAAAACTATAGTTCTGTCCATGGAGCCCCTGTGATTACAATGGTGTTGTTATATGCAAAATCTGCTGGCTCGTTTTGATAAAAAAACCTTTTATCTAACCTGTCAATCATGAGGATAAGGTGCCCAGGGCGTTTCTCCTGGTCTGAACATGCCGCCCGCCGCCGCCGACATTGGTGCCCAGCTCCTCCTCTGATCCTTTCAGCGCCGCCTGAATGTGAAGAAATACGCCTCCGGCTCTCCCTCAGTCCCCCCTCCTTTTCTAAAATTTCGCACGTGCGCACAGGCCTGTGCCTGATGCGCCCGTGCAGACTTTTCGATTCAGCCTCATTGAGCGAAGTGCGCATGCGCACTTCGCTCAACCTCCCGATAACGCGAACACTGCCGCACGCGCGGGATCTTAGAAAAGAAGGAGGGGGGACTGAGGGAGAGCCGGAGGCGTATTTCTTCACATTCAGGTGGCGCTAATTCAAGGCAGAGGAGGAGCTGGGCACCAACAGCGGCGGCGGCGGGCGGCATGTTCAGACCAGGAGAAACGCCCTGGGCACCTTATCCTCATGATTGACAGGTTAGATAAAAGTTTTTTTTTATCAAAACGAGCCAGCAGATTTCGCATATAACAACACCATTGTAATCACAGGGGCTACATGGACAGAACTATAGTTTTAAAAGTGGGGGTTAGAAAGTGGTGACAGAGTCCCTTTAAGCACGGCCTGTTGACGCTTCCCCACTGCAGTGCTACACTGATTCCAGCTACTGACTGATGGCTAACTAGTGCTGCAAGAGGATAATTCTGAGGTAGAAGTGGAGGAGGAGGCGGAGCAGGAGAAGTGGGGATTTGAGCCACTAATGTAGGTGGTGGTGGAAAACCTGATGGAAGTAGGGCCCACAATTCTTGTCGTGGGTAGCACCTGTGCCATCCCAGGGTACGACTCGCTGCTGGCCTCCACAATGTTCACCCAGTGTGCCATCAGAGAAATGTAGGGTCCGTGGCCAAAGCACTTGTCCATGTGTCAGTGGTTAAGTGGACCTTCCCAGTAACTGCGTTGGTCAGGGTATAGGTGATGTTAAGGGACACATGCTGGTGTAGGGCGGGCATGGCACACTGTGAAAAATAATGGCGGCTGGGGACTGTGTAATGAGGGACGGCCACCAACATCAGGCTGCAGAAGGCCTCAGTGTCCACAAGCCTAAATAACATCACTCTACCCCAGCCACTTCCAAATTTCAGTCTTATGTAATTAACATCACTCCACCTCACTGTCCCATGTAAATAACTTCCCTCCCTTCAGCCCTAACATACAGTCCCAGCTAATTAACTACAACTCCCAACATTGCTCTGCCTCTCACACTGAGTAATCTATCCCTTCACTTACCTCTTCTTATGTAGCAGACCTCACCTCAGCCTTTCCCAAGACTTCTCTTGGCTGCTGTGCCATCATCTCCTGCACTGGTCACATGATAGTGGCATTATCCCCGATCCTTTTCAGCTACTGCATTTAGAACTGATCACATGGACTGTGATGTCATCACAGGTCCTTCAGCTCTTGCAGTGCATTAGATTCAATTGTATTGTCGTCCTGAGGATGGCAATACAGTTATATCTAACAGGCAGGTAGGACATTTAGGGCATGGGGCAAATCATCAGGGGCCCAGGCCCCGAATGTTTTGACCTAGCAACCCCCCTGGCTTGGGATATTTTTTTTATAACCTAACCCTGTTTTACACTTCTCCAGAACTTTTTCCCTGACCTATCTGGTGTGTTCCTTCATCACTAATGTTCTCTAACAAACCTCTGAGGCCTTCCATAATAGCTGTAGTTACGCTAAGAATAAATTACATACCGGTGGACAATTTACTAAATAGGTTACTTCTGAAGGTAATTGTTCACACTGGATTTTATTTAGGGGTATCAGAGTACAGAGGGGCCGAATACAAATGTTAATTTTGTTTTTGTGGGTGCAACGTGAAAAAATATGGAAAAGTTCAAGGAGTATGGATACTTTTTCAAGGCACTGTATCAGTACCGCTATTGTAAAGAATATGGTGCATACCAGATGACAGTTTACTTCCAAAGAACTACACATGATCAGTAATTCAGGAGTAGAATAAGTCTATTTCTGGGACTATTTGCCTGTGGAAACCTTGTGCGTGCTGGTCAATATTCTTTTGATCTCTGGTTTTCATGAGGTTTCCCCGGCTAGTGTGCAGCAGGTGCATATTTAATGAAATTCACATTAATATCGCTGCTCTTATTATTATTGACACATTCCAAGAAATAAAAAGCCTCAGCATTGCTCTGTCATTTACAGAAGACTTTTATTAGGGGCCTCTTTGGGGTCTCGTAACCAAAGAATAAAGAACCTCACAGTCAGCAGAGATGCAAAAGTCAGAGCTGACTTTGCCTATTTTGTAATTGATTAATACACCATGAATGAAATCACTTTATTATTTAATTATCCCAGCAGCCATACTACACTGTCCACATTCTTTAGCCAACACATTTGCTGTAACCAAGGCAGTGCTGGGGGCACAGGAATTTGCAACGACTGAGGGGCCTCAGCTCAGGATTCCATACCTCATTGTGGTTGATCAGTCAGTAATCATCATCATTAGCCCCATACTGGGCTTAGAAATGGGAAACACGTAGACATCTCATCATTCACTTATGTATTATACAGTGTACATCCTTTTGTTCTCCATTTTATGTGGTTACAGCTAGATAGTCAATCCCACTGTGGATAATTGACGCCCAGCAAGTCAATTACAAGCATTAGCTGCCTACGAGCAGCTTGCCTTAAGCGCCCCAATAGACATGAATTGCCTCCCTCTGAAAGAGCCTCACCACAACAAGGTGCACTCAACCAACCTAATGACCCAATTGAATATCATTTTTCCTTGCCATTTTTGAAATTCGCAAAGAAAAGTTTTAAAATGAAAATAGTGATAGTTGAGTAATTCGAATTATCCAAAGTTGACTTCCATCCAAATTTCAGGGGAAATTAAATTAAATTTAGTAGAAAATGTCCTCGTTCTTCGTGGTAACTAATCAATTTTCCCTGAAATGGCGGTAAAAAAAAAAAATCATAGTCACCTCATCCATTTGAGCTCGTAGAGGCCACTGTGGCCATCTTGATTAAAGATCTTATGCGAAATCTCGTGTGTGGTGACGTATCACGCCACCACACTGGGAAGCGTGATGACCTCCTTAGAGATGAGGGAATTACTCTGTCACGAAGCGCATTTGTTTGTGAGTAGCGGGTGCAATGACGTGGAATGGTGATTGTGTCGTCCCCCATCATTGAACCCCTTAGATGCCGTGTTCATCGCTGATTGCAGCTTCTGAGATGACCATTGAGGGCAGTCAAGGGTTAATCTGTAAAAAAAAAAAAATTAATACTCACCATATCCATTTCATCATGAAGAATCTGCCGCAGCCATCTTGACTGAAGATCCAGTGCAAAATCTTACGCAGCGCGTGATGACATTACGCTGGCAGGCATGATGTTGTCATACGTCACCAGACACGAGATTTCGCACAGGATGTTAAGTCAAGATGGCCACGGCAGACTCTTCACATGCAAATGGAGGAGGGGAGTATGATTTTTTACTGCCATTTTAGGGAAAATCGATTAGTTACCACGAAACACAACATTTCGCGCAGGATCTTGAATCAAGATGGCCGCGGGGGCCTCTTTGTGCTCATATGGATAAGGTCACTATTTTTTAAACTGATTACCACCTGAAAGCCCTAATTTTTCATTTTAGACGCCGCAATCATTGATAAACGCTTCCTCTGAGCGGTTCAATGAGGGGGGGGGGGCGCAATCGCCATTCCCCAGCATTGCGCACGCTACTTACAAAGAAATGTTCTTTGTGACAAAGAAATTTGTCACAAAGCAAACTTCTTTGCTTTGCAAAGCAGCCAAATATAATTTTTTGAAACTTTGCTCATCTCTAGTAGTGATGAGCGTCAGGGGCTATATTCTAATTTGCGATATTTCACGAATATTTAGTGGAATATTCATCACATATTCGCAAATTTTGAGAATTCGAGATTATTTTATTGAATGCAATAAATCGGCAATGTAAAAATTGTGTAATACGAATTCGTAACGCGAAATACACGGGGTGGGTCACTTTGGATGCATTTTTCAAGCTGGTATAAGTTTCCTGAGACTGGAGAAAATGGTTGGCAACGCAGAACATTAGAATAGCTTTATATGCAGATAGGGTCAAGTGCACCAATATATTCGCGATTGCGCTAATCTGCAGTGATTCGAATATTTTTTCGCACTACGCGCAACTTCACATTTTGGCAGTTCTGACTACAGATTACTGATTGGTACACTAAGTATTGTTGTGAATTTGACATTGCTTCCTTCACATTGGCTCACAAGCAAGACACAGAGAGGAATCATATGTTCAGATGGAAAAAAAATGCTGAATATTTAATATAACAAATAGATAGCACTATATTCTAAATATTCGTGAATTTTTGAAGTGGCAATATTTGTGATAAAAATTCGCTATTCGAATATTCTTGCTCAACACTAATCTCTAGTGATAGTCATTGGCATCCAATGGTGAACGGCTGGGTTTATCATGTGGTACAGCTCAAGGTAATATAAGAAGTTATGTGTGGCTTTAAGTAGGACTGCAGTTATGATTAGTGTTGAGCGAACCCGAACTGGGTTTGAGTTCGGTGTTCGGGCATTTAATAAAGCTTGTTGAAAGGCTGCAGGGCATTATGTGCCCCAGCCTCTATATAAGCTGGATCACGTGTAGCACCGCCCATCAGCTCTCAGTATTGAAGGGACAAGAAAGAAGGCAGCTGAACTGAGGGACAGTGCTAGGCCTCATGCACACGACCGTTTTTTTTTAAGGTCCGCAAAAACGGGGTCCGTAGGTCCGTTTTTCCTTCCGTGGGTCTTCCTTGATTTTTGGAGGATCCACGGACATGAAGGAAAAAGTCGTTTTGGTGTCCGCCTGGCCGTGCGGACCAAACGGATCCGTCCTGACTTACAATGCAAGTCAATGGGGACGGATCCGTTTGACGTTGACACAATATGGTGCAATTGCAAACGGATCCGTCCCCCATTGACTTTCAATGTAAAGTCAGGAGTCCCATTATACTATCGGATGAGAGTTTTCTCCCATCCGATGGTATATTTTAACTTGAAGTCCTGTGACCGGCCTGTGACCGGCCTGTGACCGGCCGGGAGTTCCTCCTACTGGCAAGTGACAGGTCTGTGCGGCGCATTGCTTAATGACACACTGGCCACCAATGATAATACAATAAAGGGAGGGAGGGGGTCCGGGGGGGGGCCTCACACTGGCCACCAATGATAATACAATAAAGGGAGGGAGGCCGCACTGGCCACCAATGAAATTAAAACTGGGGAGGGAGGGGGGTCTGCCCCCTGCTGCCTGGCAGCCCCGGATCTCTTACAGGGGGCAATGATACACACAATTAACCTCTTTAGGGTGCACACAATGATGCACACAATGGCACGGGTGCACACAATGGTCGTGTGCATGAGGTCTTAGTGCGATTTTTTGTGGGTGCAATACACCATCTTTGCACCCCTGACACAGAAAGCTAATCATAAATCTGTTAATTCTGTGGGTGACCTACAGCAATTTCTTTGTGGGTGCAATGCAACTTTGTACTTTGTACCCCGACACACAAATATAATAGTTAATCCGTCTGTTAGTTAGGTGCACGTTATATACCCATTTATTGCGTGAAGTACACCTGCACTGCATTCGTGACAGGGAAATTGATATAGTTAATCCATCTGTTAGTTAGGTGCACGTCATATACCCATTTATTGCGTGAAGTACACCTACACTGCATACGTGACAGGGAAAATAATATAGTTAATCTGTCTGTTCAGTGGATGACCTCAAAGAATGAGGAGAGCATCAAATAAGGGACGCGGCCCTGGTTGTGGTGCTGCTGGGGTTGGTGGAGCTCCTGTTGCAGGGAGAGGACGTGGTCGATCTGTGCCAGCTACACGCCCAAATGAAACACCTTCATTAGGTGCTTTTAGGCGACAGAACGTTCAGCGTTATTTTGTAGGCCCGAATACCTGTGTACGAATGGTGAGGCCAGAACAAGTAGAGGCGGTAGTAGATTGGGTGGCTGACAGTGCCTCCAGTTTCTTCACATTGTCTCCCACCCGGTCCCCTGCTAAAAGCGCAGAATTGGCACCTGCAGCCCATGGGCATCTGTCTTTCACCTCACCCCCTTGCAAATCAGCCAATCAGTCTGAGCCCCAAGTCATGCAGCAGCTTTTTGAAGACTCTGCTGGCAGGGTTTCCAAGGGCCGTCCATATAGCCCTGCTCCAGAAGTGGAAGAGATTGAGTGCACTGATGCCCAACCACTTATGTTTCAGGATGTGGACATGGGAGGACCACCGCAGCACATCTCTGATAATGATGAAACACAGGTGCCAACTGCTGCGGCTTTCTGCAGTGTGCAGACCGGCAAAGAGGGCTGGGGTGAAGAGTGGGTGGAAGATGATGTGAAGGATGATGAGGTTCTAAACCCCACATGGAATCAAGGTCACCCGAGTGACGTGTGCAGTTCTGAGGAAGAAGTGGTGGTAACACAGCACCAGCCGCACAGCAAAAGAGGGAGCAGTGTGCAAAAGCAGAGTGGCAGTCCCCTAGCCAGTACACCTACAACTGCCCACCGCACCTAGTTACTGAGCACACCAAAGCCATCTCCAAGGAGTTCCCTGGCGTGGCAGTTCTTCAGACAATGTGCCTACGACAAAACGCGAGTGGTTTGCACGCTGTGCAATCAGAGCCTGAAGCGAGGCATAAATGTTCTAAACCTGAGCACCACCTGCATGACCAGGCATCTAAATGCAAAGAACGATCTGCAGTGGAGTAGACACCTCAAAAACAACAAAAGAACTCTGGCTCCTCCTGGTCCCTCTTCTGCTGCAGTCTTCCTCCCCCTCTGGAGTGACAGTGGCACCTGCCACCCCGCAAACAAAGGATGCGGCAGCAACGCCATCACGTCCGTCACCGTCACCAAGCATCTCCACAATGTCCCATGGAAGTGTTCAGCTGTCCATCTCTCAAACACTGGAGAGAAACAGGAAGTACCCCCGTACCTATCGCGATACCTGTCCCTGAATGCCAGCATTTCAAAATGCCTGGCTTTTGAAATGCTGTAATTCCATCTGGTGGACTTTTTAAACACTTATGGCGGTGGCTGTCCCACAGTACGTGATTCCCAGCCGCCACTACTTTTCCAGGCGAGCCATCCCCGCCCTGCACAACCAAGTGGCGGACAAAATGAGGTGTGCACTGCGCAACACCGTCTGTGGCAAGGACCACATAACCACAGATACGTGGACTAGTAAGCACAGGCAGGGTAACTGCACACTGGGTAAATGCAGTGGCGGCTGGGCCTTAAGCGGATAGCAGTTTGGCGCATGTCCTTCTGCCACCGAGGATTGCAGGACATTTCTCTTTGCTTCCTGTTGCCTCCTACTCCGCTTCCTCCTCTACCACCTCCTCATCTGGTCAGCGTGACACCTTCACCACCAACATCAGCACAGCCAGGGGGAAACGACAGCAGGCTGTTTTGAAACTCATCTGTTTGGGGGGGGGAAACAAACCGCATTGGAGCTGTGGACGAGCATGGAACAACAGACCGATGAGTGGTTGGTGCCACTGAGCCTCAATCCCTGCCTGGTGGTGTGCGATAATGGGCGAAATCTTGTAGCAGCTCTGGGCCTAGCCGGTTTGACACACGTCCGTTGCCTGGCGCATGTGCTGAATTTGGTGGTGCAGAGGTTCCTGAAAAATTACTCTGATATGTCAGAGCTGCTGCAGAAAGTGTGGTCCGTCTGTTTGCGCTTTTGGCATTCTCACCCTGCTGCTGCTCGCCTGTCTGTGCTCAGCGTTACTTCGGCCTTCCCGCTGACCGCCTCATATGCGACGTGTCTAGAAGGTGGAACTCCAACTTGCACATGCTGGAGAGACTGTGCGAGCAGCAGGCGATAGTGGAGTTTCAGCTGCAGCACGCACGAGTGGACCTCCATGCGGGTCATGTGTGCCGTGTTGTGCTGTTTCGAGTACTCCACCAACATGGCCGGTGCTGATGACGCAGTCCTCATCGTTACTATCCCACTTCTATGTCTCCGTAAAAAAACACTTCGGGCGTTGATGAAAGAGGATGTGGCACAGGAGGAAGAGGAGGAGGAAGAGGAATCATTTCCACGGTTATCAGGCCAGTCATTAACAAGTGGCTCGGAGGGAGGGTTCCTGCACCAACAGAGGCCAGGTACACAACTGTCCTGCCAGGGCACAGTACTGCAGGATGACGAGGAGGAGGAACTGTGTTCACAGCAGAGTGGCACCTAAAGCAGCTCATGGGCATCAGTGGAGTGTGGCTGGGGGGATACAGAGGACACAAATGATAAACCGTCCACGGAGGACAGCTTGTCGTTGCCTCTGGGCAGCCTGGCACACATGACCGACTACATGCTGCAGTGCCTGCGCAACGACCGCTGAGTTGCCCACATTCTAACCAGTGCTGATTCCTGTGTGGCCACCCTGCTGGATCCCCGCTACAAGGACAACATGCCATCCTTAATTCCGTCACTGGAGCGTGATCAGAAGATGCGCGAGTACAAGCGCACACTGGTAGACTGCTGATGGTATTCCCACCTGACACCGGGGGCACACTGGAAGCACAAGGTGAAGGCAGAGGAGGAAGAAGTTGCCAATGCAGTTGGGGCACCACCAGCCAGTGGCGTAGCGTGGGTTGCCAGCACCCGGGGTGAGCCATGTATTGTGCCCCCCCCCCCTCCCAACCTGTGGACACGCCCCTTTTACACATAATGTAGTAGTCCTATATAACACCACAGATAACATGGTGGTAACTCTCTAAGTACAGATGATGTAGTAGATGGGTATAAGGCCCCAGAATTCAGAACACACACAATGTGACCTGAAATCTGGGGCCAGGATGCGGCAGGGTGGGCCAAATTCTCAATCCACCGCCCAACCCTACCGTGAAACAAATATGTGTTTGGACAATACATGCATCACAAAAAAAATATACAGTATAATACAGCACCACATACCTCATCCATCCAGTGACATCTCCTGTGATGTAGACTTTCCTCAGCATCTTCATTCGGAGATAAGACCGCCATGACATCTTCTTTCAGCCGCGTCTCATCTATGCAGAGTTTTATTATTATTAGTTATTATTATATATAATGGCCCCCTCTGTATAATATACAGGGTGGGCCATTTATATGGATACACCTTAATAAAATGGGAATGGTTGGTGATATTAACTTCCTGTTTGTGGCACATTAGTATATGTGAGGGGGAAACTTTTCAAGATGGGTGGTGACCATGGCGACCATTTTGAAGTCGGCCATTTTGAATCCAACTTTTTTTTTTCAATAGGAAGAGGGTCATGTGACACATCAAACTTATTGGGAACTTCACAAGAAAAACAACAGTTTGTTTGGTTTTAACGTAACTTTATTCTTTCATGAGTTATTTACAAGTTTCTGACCACTTATAAAATGTGTTCAATGTGCTGCCCATTGTGTTGGATTGTCAATGCAACCCTCTTCTCCCACTCTTCACACACTGATAGCAACACCTCAGGAGAAATGCTAGCACAGGCTTCCAGTATCCGTAGTTTCAGGTGCTGCACAGCATATGCTGTGAAGATACGAGATGTGCAGCACCTGAAACTACGGATACTGGAAGCCTGTGCTAGCATTTCCCCTGCGGTGTTGCTATCAGTGTGTGAAGAGTGGGAGAAGAGGGTTGCATTGACAAGCCAACACAATGGGCAGCACATTGAACACATTTTATAAGTGGTCAGAAGTGGTCACCATTGTTTTTCTTGTGAAATTCCCAATAAGTTTGATGTGTCACATGACCCTCTTCCTATTGAAGAAAAAAAAAAAGTTGGATTCAAAATGTCCGACTTAAAAATGGCCACCATGGTCACCACCCATCTTGAAAAGTTTCCCCCCTCACATATACTAATGTGCCACAAACAGGAAGTTAATATCACCAACCATTCCCATTTTATTAAGGTGTATCCATATAAATGTTCACTTAGAGAGAATGAACAGATGGCTCACTATGAGTAATCACGCAAGGTGCTCTGGAAAAAAAGAGCCACCCCTTGCTCTTGTTGAGATAAATTGGTGAGTGAAATTGGACCGGCACTCAAAACACCCAGAGAAATGTGGATCCAAACTTATTTATTTAAGTACAATAAAATAAATCAAGTGTGTATATTGGCATCAGAAATACAATTTTTATCGATAGAATATTGATTATAAAAAATCAAATACAATGAATCGATCCAATAAAATCAAATAGTATAAAATACATACATAAAAATACAAATAAAATGCAATATCCTTAATCGATTTTTCGGGAGACCTGAGTTTTTTTCTCAGTTAAAGTCCCAGTGCAATAAACCCATATATATGGGTGAGTCCCAGTGGAAATAATCAAAGCTGTGTCCTCAGAGCTTTATATAAGGAACATGGTTTTGCCTTTTCAGACCTGCATAGTTAATAAATGCAACCGGCTTTCACGATTAAGCGTATATTTTTAGTTACTCACAACCTTTGACGCTGATCGAGAGGTTCTTTGTATGGGAATTATTTCAGGTGGCGTCCCACCATTCACATCCCAGTCCAGCAATGTTGGTTTCCCCCGGCAGCAGCTCTCAGGATCTCGTCACAGAATATCACAGGACTTGGTCCGTTTGTAGGTTTGCGTGAGTCAAACAGAAACTTTTTCTTGTGCAGTTGGTTTCAGTACATGGCCATGTAGGAATAGCAGTCGGGTGCACGCACAGGTACTCCGCCCAGACGTGTTTCAAGATAGCTTATCTCTTCCTCAGTGGGTAACCTGTGGTATCCATATAAATGGCCCACCCTGTATAATGGCCCCTCTGTAATATTAGGATATATAATGGGCCATTATATATCCTATTAATAATACAGAGGGGGCCATTATATATTATAATAATACAGGGTGGGTCATTATATATAGTAATTATACAGAGGGGCCATAATAGATAATCATTATACAGGGGGCCATTTTATATTATAGTTATACAGAGGTGCCATAATAAATAATAATTATACAAAGGGGCCATTATATATTATACATAGGGGCCATTATATATTATAATTATACAGAGAGGCTATTAATAATGGGCCCCCTGTATAATTCTAATATATAATGCCCCCCCTGTATATTTATTATATATTATGGCCCCACAGTATAACTATAATATATAATGCAACCAATAATCGATATATGGATTTAATTTAAATCACAAATTACAACTCTAACACATGACTTTATACAAAATCAAGAGTTTTTATTGGTACATATAGAGTTGCAACCATTTCTGGCCACACAAACATTAAGAACACTTAAAATGTCACTCAGACTGCAGATGTGTGGTAATTACAGTACATATCAATAAAGTGCAAGTGCCTACATATATATACGAACAAAAAAGATACAGTCAGTGCCTAACAAGAGTATTGTCCAGTCCACAATGTATTATCACAAGGTTCAATTATAGACCCAGGACCATATGGACATCAACTCACACTATGCTATGTTCAGACTTAGTACAATAAACAGAGAGTAAAGCATACTGACCACGTATCCACTACAGCACCTACAGTCCGTGCCCCGACGCGCGTTTCGCCGTCAGCTTTTAAAGGGGTAATGACAGACACTTAATAGCCGGGTATATATCGTCACTGGGGTGGGCGGAACAATTTCCATCTAACCAATGGACTAAAGACACGTTGATGAGAGGGCAGGGTACCAGACTCCTCACCTGTATAGTTGAAATAAATCACTTGCATCGTATGCTGTGGCGCACGAACCGCCGCGCACCAACGGTGCCCGCATACACGGTCGCAGCGATGACGTAGGACAGCCGCGCTCAAGAGAGCACAGGGCGTCCCACGTCAAAGCCAAGACCGCGTCATCACGCACGCGGCTGCGCAGAAGGACGCGCGCACTACAAGCTCCATATTGGGTGAGGGAAAGTAACCGTCACAAATCCTCTCTCAATCAATGTGTCCACTGTCCTAAATATTACATCCACATGTGTATGGGCACAATATCTCGCTCAATGAATATTACTTAATGTCCCCAGACTATTCTTAAGATTGCACGTCAGTACAGATCTACACTATTCCTAACAGTGAAATATACATAAACACCACATCAATTTCTATATGGGGACTCCCAAAAAGCATATGAATTCACCTAAAATAATATAATGCCAATTATAGACATATAAATATACATATAATACATTGTGTATATATACCACAATATTCAGTATACAGTGTATCTTTCCATATGTAAAGGATAATTACAAGAAAGTTATCTATAAGTGCACATAGATTAAAAATACAAATACCAGTGTAGTACATAGTTGTTACAATTACAAGTGAGATACATGATTCTCATACAGGCTCAATCCAACCCAACATGATTAATTACAGGAATAGAAACCACACGGGGTGACACTAAAAAATAAAAAGATTGTGAAAAATTAGAAATAAGGGAGAAACCCCCTGTATAAAATATCATGGCCCCTCTGTATAATTTGGTGCCCATTCTTTCTAAATATACTGGCCTCCTTTGTATCTCTTCTGCCCACCTCCATAGTGCCCCCAGTATGGCCCCCAGTACTTACATGAAAAAAAAATAATACTCTCCTCTCTTCATCACCTCTTGTAGTCCTTGCTTGGGCGTCTGGCACAGGCAGTCAGGAACACATCACCGTGCCCTCCTGCGCCGCGTCATCACGTCATCGCGTCATTTTGCGAGACCCGGCGCAGGAGGTCACGGCGATATAATCACGATCTCCTGGACTTCTGCGCAGCTCTACTGCTTCTTAAAGCTTCAGGCCAGGCGGAACGGAGGGGATGGGAGCCATAGGCTTCCATCACCCTCATTTTACTGCCTGGCGCCCCCTACAATTTGGCACCCGGGACAACGGCCCCCCTGGCCCCCCCACGCTACGCCCCTGCCACCAGCACCTCAGAAGGTAGGGTTAGCATGGCCGAAATGTGGAAAAGCTTTGTCAGCACGCCACAACAATCAGCACTACCAGCTGATAATGAACGTCTTAGCAGGAGGCAGCATTTCAGCAACATGGTGGAACAGTACGTGTGCACACGCCTACACGTACTGACTGGGTCTCCAAATTGGGCACATGGCCTGAGCTTGCTCTTTACACCTTGTGGGTGCTGGCCTGCCCTGCGGCCAGTGTATTGTCCGAATGTGTGTTCAGCACGGCAGGGGGGGTGATCACAGACAAGCGCAGCTGCCTGTCCACAGCCAATGTGGACAAGCTCACGTTCATTAAAATGAACCAGGCATGGATCCCACAGGACTTGGCCGTACCTTGTGCAGAACAGACAAGTATACTGGCCACACCCAGCCATTGTTATACTCCAGCGGCTTTTCTCTTTGTTTTCTTTTTTATATTTCCCAATGTTTTGGGGTCTTCTCAAATGTATAAAAAAAAAAAAAAAACAACTACAAAAATAGTGTTAGCAACCTCCTCCTCCTCCACCACCGCTTCCACTTACACCGCCATGTCCACCGCCTCCTCAACCTCCTACTCCACTTTGACCTCCACCTCCTAGTTCAAGATCATTATTTTGTACCTTTTTTTTTATTCTACGTTATTTTAATTAATTTCCCTATCCACATTTGTTTCCAGGGCAATTGTCCTGCTCTTACCCCTATTTTGCTGTAAGGGTCAGCCCCTAGAATGACCAAGTTACATTGCATTGCTAGTGATAATGTTTTACACAGACTGTGATGACCTGTTTCAGCCACAAGAGGCCGCTGTGTCTTTGAGTAAGAAAGAAATTAAGTTGTTTGTCCCAGAGGATGTAGGAGGAGTTTCAAGTTCCCAGGCTTAGGCTGGTGTGTGTCTTCCTGGTTGGTGTGAGCTAGGACACTGGTTACTGTTGGACAGAGCAACAGAGACTGTAAAGTGTGCCTGAGAGGAGTGATATTGTCTAAATCAGAGATTAGTGACAGGACGGGGACTCCTGGCAGAGTTGAATTGGGGTGGATGATGACACCTGTAATATAGAGAGAGAGGAAAAGACCACATGGTGGGACAAGCAAGCGACAGTATCAGGAGCCAGATGACACCTGCCACCACGTACCAGACCAAGACAAGCAGCTACCTCGTGGGAGAATGTGACATGACTGATCTCTGGCCAGCTACCTACAAAACTGTGAGTCTGCAGCGGTGCTAATCTGCGATAGGGCATAGAGGAGGATTCTTTAGTCAAAGAGTTGTAGAAACGTGCCCTGGTTAGCAGGGGTCAGACAGGAAAATATCAGATGAGAGTACCCTGTATTTTATATATGTTTGCTAGTTGGAGCGCATTTAGTATATCACGTATCAGTTACCCTTCCTGTAAATCTGTATAAACTTGTTAACACTGTTCCTGTCATTTGTCGATTGTGCCCCGGGTGCATCAGCACAATACTGTTCAGCTTCATTCACACGTCAGTGTTTTGGTCAGTGATTTTCATCAGTGATTGTGAGCCAAAACTAGGACTGGAGCCTCCACAGACATAAGGTATAAGGGAAAGATCTGCACCTGTTCTGTGTCTAGAGCCGCACCTGGTTTTGGCTCAAAATCACTGATGGAAATCACTGACCGAACACTGACGTGTGAATAAGGCATTAAACAAATTTACCGACCGTTATATTTTGTTATTTAATAAAGCTGGTATCTGCTTCAGCCTCCTCATCTGCTGTACTGTATTTGAACGCTGCAGTCTCTACCTCCCCTGACTGCTACATTTCTTCCTTTTTCAGCCCTCTAGCCCTTTCTATGACTTTTTTTAGAGCCATTTTAGTGCCCCAAAGTTGGGGTCCCTATTGACTTCAATAGGGTTCGGGTTTGCGGTCTAGTTTGGGTCAAGTTTGGGTGCCGAACCTGAACTTTGAGGCAAAGTTCGGCTGAACCCGGCAAAAACGAACTTCCAGGCATGCGCTCAACCCTAGTTATCACATTATTTCAACTATCCCAATTAGGGATGAGCGAATCGAGTTAGAACTGAACCCGAGTTTGGGAAATGTTTTTTTACAGTACAAATTAATTTATGAAGTTATCATGCGAAGTCTCACGAGACTTTGCGAAGCAATAACTTCGGCTCATCTGAGCCAATACATTCTAATACTGTACGGAGCTCCTGCTCCGTACAGTATTAGAACAAAGTATTAAGCAAATTGACTTCGGATGTTTCATCCGAAGTCGATTCGCTCATCCCTAATCACAATGCTCTGATATTGCAGCCTTAAAATGAAAATACTACCTGTGCCTAGGGATTCTAAGGAATTGATTTGTCTCATTAGCAAGAGTTCTGAAGACGCCATCCCTTCAGGTGAAGATGCGCCCAATGCAGCTTGTTTGACAGGGCCAGACATCTCGCCCAGCAATTGCCACTGCTCTGAGTCTCAGTGCAAGTGCAGAGGCTCTACTTCCATGTTTGAAGATGCAACTGTTCATGCATCACTCTGCTCCTGCTACTGGAGCAGCGACTGTGCATGCATGGCTTCACTTCTGGGTAACGGTGCAAGAGCAGCTGCTGCTCCAAAAGCAAAAGTAGAGCCTATGTGCTTTCATTGCTACTCAAATCAGCAGCAAGGACGCAACATCATGAGGACCAGGGAGATGTCAATCAATCAACAGGTGGCCCCTCACAGGTGAAGAACTCTTGCTGTTGAAATGAATTGATTCATTAGAATTTATTCATTCATCCGTACTTGTGCCTTGCCCTTATTGCAATTATTATAATTAGAGATGAGCGAATCGAAGCTGACAAAGTCGAATTCATTCCGAATTTCAGGAAAAAATAGATTCTGAACAAATGCGAATTTCCTTGCGATTCGTGGCAAGACTCAGTTTTATACTGACTTTAAAACCAGCCTCCAGGGCAGACTAACTGGTCAGGTGTGCATGACTGCTTGGAGACCGCCACGCCTCCAATATATACTACAAAGAAAAAAATGTAGGGGATTCAGCCCGCACAACCCTGTATGCAGTCATGCACACCTGACCAGTTAGTCTGCCCTGGAGGCTGGTTTTAAAGTCAGTATAATACTGAGTCTGCTTATATAGCACCTACCAGTAGCCATTTGGCTCCAGGAGAAGTATATAGTGGGCTCAGCATGCATGTTGGTACTTGCATCCCTGGATCCGATGAAAGCTGTAATGGCACCGGACGGGGTTAAAAGCAGAGTGTGCTTGGCATGCATGCCGTACCTGCGCTCCCTGGACTTTGTGTGGCTGTTATGGCCCCATAACAGGTAGGAGCTAGTGTTAGGGACTAGGGATGAGCAAACCCGAACTGTATAGTTCGGGTTCGTACCGAATTTTGGGGTGTCCGTGACACGGACCCGAACCCGGACATTTTCGTAAAAGTCTGAGTTTGGGTTCGGTGTTCGTCGCTTTCTTGGCGCTTTTTGAAAGGCTGCAAAGCAGCCAATCAACAAGCGTCATACTACTTGCCCCAAGAGGCCATCACAGCCATGCCTACTATTGGCATGGCTGTGATTGGCCAGAGCACCATGTGACCCAGCATCTATTTAAGCTGGAGTCACATAGCGCCGCCCGTCACTCTGCTCTGATCAGCATAGGGAGAGGTTGCGGCTGCAACAGTAGGGCGAGATTAGGCAGATTAACTCCTCCAAAGGACTTGATTAATTGATCGATCTGCAGCTGTGGATCATTGAGCTGCTGATACTCAATTGCTCACTGTTTTTAGGCTGCCCAGACCGTTTGTCAGTCACTTTTTTCTGGGGTGATCGGCGGCCATTTTGTGTCTTGTGGTGTGCCAGCACAAGCTGCGACCAAGTGCATTTAACCCTTAATGGTGTGGTTGTTTTTTGGCTAATTCCTACATCAGTGTGAAGCTGTCACACCAAGTGCATTTAACCAACAATAGTCTGGTTATTTTTTGGCCATATACTACATCAGGGGCAAGCTGCGCCTGTCACCAAGTGCATTTAACCCTCAATGGTGTGGTTGTTTTTTGGCTAAATCTTACATCAGGGTGAAGCTGTCACACCAAGTGCATTTAACCAGCAATAGTCTGTTTATTTTTTGGCCATATACTACATCAGGGGCAAGCTGCGCCTGTCACCAAGTGCATATAACCCTCAGTAGAGTGGTTGGTCAAGCTGTCACACCAAGTGCATTTAACCATCAATAGTGTGGTTATTTTTTGGCCATATCCCAGTCTAATTCTGTCAGTAAACCTATACCTGTCACCCAGCGCCTAAATACTAGGCCTCAAATTTATATCCAGCTGAATCTGTCGTTACTGCTGTAGCTGGTCAAGTTATTTAGTGTCCGTCAAAGCACAGTTTTTGTTCTGGGTTGAAATACAATTCCCAATTTAGCAATTTCATAATTTAGTGGTTTCTGCTGTATCAGAGCTATTTGAAATCTATCCCTAAAAGGGTATATAATATTCAAGGTGCACATAGGGTCATTCATAATAACTTCACACACCCGCTACTGTGCATTTCCAAGTCTAATTCTGTCAGTAAACCTATACCTGTCACCCAACGCCTAAATACTAGGCCTCAAATTTATATCCAGCTAAATCTGTGGTTATTGCTGTGGCTGGGCAAGTTATTTAGTGACCGTCCAAGCACAGTTTTTGTTCTGGGTTGAAATACAATTCCCAATTTAGCAATTTCCTAATTTAGTGGTTTCTGCTGTATCAGGCCTACTTTAAATACATCCCTAAAAGGGTATATCAGAATCAAGGTGCTGATAGGGTCATTCTCAGTAACTTCACACACACGCTACTGTGCATATCCCAGTCTAATTCTGTCCGTAAAACGTATACCTGTCATCCAGCGCCTAAATACTAGGCCTCAAATTTATATCCTGCTAAATCTGTCGTTACTGCTGTACTGTTGTGGCTGGGCAAGTTATTTAGTGTCCGTCAAAGCACAGTTTTTGTTCTGGGTTGAAATACAATTCCCAATTTAGCAATTTCCTAATTTAGTGGTTTCTGCTGTATCAGGCCTACTTTAAATTTATCCCTAAAAGGGTATATCGGAATCAAGGTGCTGATAGGGTCATTCTCAATAACTTCACACACACGCTACTGTGCATATCCCAGTCTAATTCTGTCCGTAAAACATATACCTGTCACCCAGCGCCTAAATACTAGGCCTCAAATTTATATCCTGCTAAATCTGTCGTTACTGCTGTACTGTTGTGGCTGGGCAAGTTATTTAGTGTCCGTCAAAGCACATTTTTTGTTCTGGGTTGAAATACAATTCCCAATTTAGCAATTTCCTAATTTAGTGGTTTCTGCTGTATCAGGCCTACTTTAAATACATCCCTAAAAGGGTATATCAGAATCAAGGTGCTGATAGGGTCATTCTCAATAACTTCACACACACGCTACTGTGCATATCCCAGTCTAATTCTGTCCGTAAAACGTATACCTGTCACCCAGCGCCTAAATACTAGGCCTCAAATTTATATCCTGCTAAATCTGTCGTTACTGCTGTACTGTTGTGGCTGGGCAAGTTATTTAGTGTCCGTCAAAGCACATTTTTTGTTCTGGGTTGAAATACAATTCCCAATTTAGCAATTTCCTAATTTAGTGGTTTCTGCTGTATCAGGCCTACTTTAAATACATCCCTAAAAGGGTATATCAGAATCAAGGTGCTGATAGGGTCATTCTCAATAAATTCACACACACGCTACTGTGCATTTCCAAGTCTAATTCTGTCAGTAAACCTATACCTATCACCCAGCGCCTAAATACTAGGCCTCAAATTTATATCCTGCTAAATCTGTCGTTACTGCTGTACTGTTGTGGCTGGGCAAGTTATTTAGTGTCCGTCAAAGCACAGTTTTTGTTCTGGGTTGAAATACAATTCCCAATTTAGCCATTTCCTAATTTAGTGGTTTCTGCTGTATCAGGCCTACTTTAAATACATCCCTAAAAGGGTATATCAGAATCAAGGTGCTGATAGGGTCATTCTCAATAAATTCACACACACGCTACTGTGCATTTCCAAGTCTAATTCTGTCAGTAAACCTATACCTATCACCCAGCGCCTAAATACTAGGCCTCAAATTTATATCCTGCTAAATCTGTCGTTACTGCTGTACTGTTGTGGCTGGGCAAGTTATTTAGTGTCCGTCAAAGCACAGTTTTTGTTCTGGGTTGAAATACAATTCCCAATTTAGCAATTTCCTAATTTAGTGGTTTCTGCTGTATCAGACCTATTTGAAATCTATCCCTAAAAGGGTATATAATATTCAAGGTGCACATAGGGTCATTCTGAATAACTTCACACACACGCTACTGTGCATTTCCAAGTCTAATTCTGTCAGTAAACCTATACCTGTCACCCAGCGCCTAAATAATAGGCCTCAAATATATAGTCAGCTAAATCTGTGGTTACTGCTGTGCCTGTATTAGTGTAATACGGTACCTAAATAGATAGCCAGATAGTGTTAGTTGTCTTTAAAAAAAAGGCCTGAATTTGAATTCAATACATTGGGTCAAATAATATTTTTGTTGTTGTGGTGAACGATAACAATGAGGAAAACATCTAGTAAAGGACACGGACGCGGACATGGTCGTGGTGGTGTTAGTGGACCCTCTGGTGCTGGGAGAGGACGTGGCCGTTCTGACACAGCCACACGTCCTAGTGTACCAACTACCTCAGGTCCCAGTAGCCGCCATAATTTACAGCGATATTTGGTGGGGCCCAATGCCGTTCTAAGGATGGTAAGGCCTGAGCAGGTACAGGCATTAGTCAATTGGGTGGCCGACAGTGGATCCAGCACGTTCACATTTCTCCCACCCAGTCTTCTGCAGAAAGCGCACAGATGGCGCCTGAAAACCAAGCCCATCAGTCTGTCACATCACCCCCATGCATACCAGGGAAACTGTCTGAGCCTCAAGTTATGCAGCAGTCTCTTATGCTGTTTGAAGACTCCGCTGGCAGGGTTTCCCAAGGGCATCCACCCAGCCCTTCCCCATCGGTGGAAGACATAGAATGCACTGACGCACAACCACTTATGTTTCCTGATTATGAGAACATGGGAATACCACCTCAGCATGTCTCTGATGATGACGAAACACAGGTGCCAACTGCTGCGTCTTTCTGCAGTGTGCAGACTGAACAGGAGGTCAGGAATCAAGACTGGGTGGAAGACGATGCAGGGGACGATGAGGTCCTAGACCCCACATGGAATGAAGGTCATGCCACTGACTTTCACAGTTCGGAGGAAGAGGCAGTGGTGAGACCGAGCCAACAGCGTAGCAAAAGAGGGAGCAGTGGGCAAAAGCAGAACACCCGCCGCCAAGAGACTCCGCCTGCTACTGACCGCCGCCATCTGGGACCGAGCACCCCAAAGGCAGCTTCAAGGAGTTCCCTGGCATGGCACTTCTTCAAACAATGTGCTGACGACAAGACCCGAGTGGTTTGCACGCTGTGCCATCAGAGCCTGAAGCGAGGCATTAACGTTCTGAACCTTAGCACAACCTGCATGACCAGGCACCTGCATGCAAAGCATGAACTGCAGTGGAGTAAACACCTTAAAAACAAGGAAGTCACTCAGGCTCCCCCTGCTACCTCTTCTGCTGCTGCCGCCTCGGCCTCTTCTGCTGCTGCCGCCTCGGCCTCTTCCTACGCCTCTGGAGGAACGTTGGCACCTGCCGCCCAGCAAACAGGGGATGTACCACCAACACCACCACCACCTCCGTCACCAAGCATCTCAACCATGTCATACGGCAGCGTTCAGCTCTCCATCTCACAAACATTTGAGAGAAAGCGTAAATTCCCACCTAGCCACCCTCGATCCCTGGCCCTGAATGCCAGCATTTCTAAACTACTGGCCTATGAAATGCTGTCATTTAGGCTGGTGGACACAGACAGCTTCAAACAGCTCATGTCGCTTGCTGTCCCACAGTATGTTGTTCCTAGTCGGCACTACTTCTCCAAGAGAGCCGTGCCTTCCCTGCACAACCAAGTATCCGATAAAATCAAGTGTGCACTGCGCAACGCCATCTGTGGCAAGGTCCACCTAACCACAGATACGTGGACCAGTAAGCACGGCCAGGAACGCTATATCTCCCTAACTGCACACTGGGTAAATGTAGTGGCAGCTGGGCCCCAGGCGGAGAGCTGTTTGGCGCACGTCCTTCCGCCGCCAAGGATCGCAGGGCAACATTCTTTGCCTCCTGTTGCCACCTCCTCCTTCTCGGCTTCCTCCTCCTCTTCTTCCACCTGCTCATCCAGTCAGCCACACACCTTCACCACCAACTTCAGCACAGCCCGGGGTAAACGTCAGCAGGCCATTCCGAAACTCATATGTTTGGTGGACAGGCCCCATACCGCACAGGAGTTGTGGCGGGGTATAGAACAACAGACCGACGAATGGTTGCTGCCGGTGAGCCTCAAGCCCGGCCTGGTGGTGTGTGATAATGGGCGAAATCTCGTTGCAGCTCTGGGACTAGCTGGTTTGACGCACATCCCTTGCTTGGCGCATGTGCTGAAATTGGTGGTGCAGAAGTTCATTCACAACTACCCCGACATGTCAGAGCTGCTGCATAAAGTGCGGGCCGTCTGTTCGCGCTTCCGGCGTTCACATCCTGCCGCTGCTCGCCTGTCTGCGCTACAGCGTAACTTCGGCCTTCCCGCTCACCGCCTCATATGCGACGTGCCCACCAGGTGGAACTCCACCTTGCACATGCTGGACAGACTGTGCGAGCAGCAGCAGGCCATAGTGGAGTTTCAGCTGCAGCACGCACGGGTCAGTCGCACTACAGAACAGCACCACTACACCACCAATGACTGGGCCTCCATGCGAGACCTGTGTGCCCTGTTGCGCTGTTTCGAGTACTCCACCAACATGGCCAGTGGCGATGACGCTGTTATCAGCATTACAATACCACTTCTATGTCTCCTTGAGAAAACACTTAGAGGGAGGTTTTTTGCAACAGCAGAGGCCAGGTACAAATGTGGCCAGCCAGGGCCCACTACTGGAGGACCAGGAGGACGAGGATGAGGAGGAGGTGGAGGAGGATGAGGATGAAGCATGGTCACAGCGGGGTGGCACCCAACGCAGCTCGGGCCCATCACTGGTGCGTGGCTGGGGGGAAAGGCAGGACGATGACGATACGCCTCAAACAGAGCACAGCTTGTCCTTACCCCTGGGCAGCCTGGCACACATGAGCGACTACATGCTGCAGTGCCTGCGCAACGACAGCAGAGTTGCCCACATTTTAACATGTGCGGACTACTGGGTTGCCACCCTGCTGGATCCACGGTACAAAGACAATGTGCCCACCTTACTTCCTGCACTGGAGCGTGATAGGAAGATGCGCGAGTACAAGCGCACGTTGGTAGACGCGCTACTGAGAGCATTCCCAAATGTCACAGGGGAACAAGTGGAAGCCCAAGGCCAAGGCAGAGGAGGAGCAAGAGGTCGCCAAGGCAGCTGTGTCACGGCCAGCTCCTCTGAGGGCAGGGTTAGCATGGCAGAGATGTGGAAAACTTTTGTCAACACACCACAGCTAACTGCACCACCACCTGATACGCAACGTGTTAGCAGGAGGCAACATTTCACTAACATGGTGGAACAGTACGTGTGCACACCCCTCCACGTACTGACTGATGGTTCGGCCCCATTCAACTTCTGGGTCTCTAAATTGTCCACGTGGCCAGAGCTAGCCTTTTATGCCTTGGAGGTGCTGGCCTGCCCGGCAGCCAGCGTTACAGACAAACGCAGCCGCCTGTCTACAGCTAATGTGGACGAGCTGACGTTCATAAAAATGAACCAGGCATGGATCCCACAGGACCTGTCCATCCCTTGCGCAGATTAGACATTAACTACCTCCCCTTAACCATATATTATTGGACTCCAGGGCACTTCCTCATTCAATCCTATTTTTATTTTCATTTTACCATTATATTGCGAGGCTACCCAAAGTTGAATGAACCTCTCCTCTGCCTGGGTGCCGGGGCCTAAATATATGCCAATGGACTGTTCCAATGTTGGGTGACGTGAAGCCTGATTCTCTGCTATGACATGCAGACTGATTCTCTGCTGACATGAAGCCAGATCCTCTGTTACGGGACCTCTCTCCTCTGCCTGGGTGCTGGGCCTAAATATATGACAATGGACTGTTGCACTGGTGGCTGATGTGAAGCCTGATTCTCTGCTATGACATGCAGGTTGATTCTCTGCTGACATGAAGACAGATTCTCTGTTACGGGACCTCTCTCCTCTGCCTGTGTGCTGGGCCTAAATATATGCCAATGGACTGTTGCAGTGGTGGCTGACGTGAAGCCTGATTCTCTGCTATGACATGCAGACTTATTCTCTGCTGACATGAAGCCAGATCCTCTGTTACGGGACCTCTCTCCTCTGCCTGGGTGCTGGGCCTAAATATATGACAATGGACTGTTGCACTGGTGGCTGACGTGAAGCCTGATTCTCTGCTATGACATGCAGACTGATTCTCTCCTGACATGAAGACAGATTCTCTGTTACGGGACCTCTCTCCTCTGCTTGGGTGCCTGGGCCTAAATATATGCCAATGGACTGTTCCAATGTTGGCTGACGTGAAGCCTTATTCTCTGCTATGACATGCAGACTGATTCTCTGCTGACATGAAGACAGATTCTCTGTTACGGGACCTCTCTCCTCTGCCTGGGTGCTTGGCCTAAATATCTGACAATGGACTGTTGCAGTGGAGGCTGACGTGAAGCCTGATTCTCAGCTATGACATGCAGACTGATTCTCTGCTGACATGAAGCCAGATTCTCTGTTACGGGACCTCTCTCCTCTGCCTGGGTGCCGGGGCCTAAATATCTGAGAATGGACTGTTCCAGTGGTGGGTGACGTGAAGCCAGATTCTCTGCTATGGGACCTCTCTCCAATTGATATTGGTTAATTTTTATTTATTTTATTTTTATTCATTTCCCTATCCACATTTGTTTGCATGGGATTTACCTACATGTTGCTGCCTTTTGCAGCCCTCTAGCCCTTTCTTGGGCTGTTTTACAGCCTTTTTAGTGCCGAAGAGTTCGGGTCCCCATTGACTTCAATGGGGTTCGGGACGAAGTTCGGATCGGGTTCGGATCCCGAACCCGAACATTTCCGGGAAGTTCGGCCGAACTTCTCGAACCCGAACATCCAGGTGTCCGCTCAACTCTATTAGGGACCACTCATGGAGGCGACCTTGACGTGGTGAGTGGCTTATTACGCTTTGGCCAAAATGCACACCAATGCCTCATTCAACATCCAGCATAGAGGCAGGGCAGAGTGCTGGTTGCAGAGTGCGATTGCATTTGTGTTTTTACGTTTGTATCTGTATTTCGCCATAGCAATGCGCACCTGCATACAGGGTTGTGCGGGCTGAACCCCCCACAGGAAGAGACATGTGCAGATGCTAGGGAGAGTCATAGGAAAAACCTCATTGTGAAAAAAAGCGATTTACAAGTGCAGGGAAGCATTACTTGGAGATCCAGATAGCCATAATAAAGCACTGTCATTCCAGCAATTAGTTATTGGGGTGCAAGTGTTATGTTGAAAAGTAGTGATGGACGAACATCGGCTGGGACAATTTGCGTACAAGATCAGATGTTCGCGATCTGCAAGTTCGCGGCGGACCCCATTCACTTTAATGGCCGGCGAACCTAAAAAGCCTTCAGGTCATATTTGCAGCCACCAAATACTTACTAGAAGTGCACAAATTGTCCCACAACATGGACAGTGACATACCAGAGGGGGATCGATGGCAAAAATTCCCACAAAAAATATGTATTTTAATCAGGGGCCATGTTTATGCGTCTTAAAGGGAAACTGTCAAAAATGTGCCCTGCTGGTGCTTAGAAAATTTTTATTTTAGACCACGGGAGTACAGGTTCCAAACATTAGGCATTCACCGGACAGAAAACATCAAGTGATTATGTGGCTGGAGGTATATTAGATGGTCATTGGATATCAATTTTACTGCAGGCCAGTGGAGTACAGGCCCCAAACATTAGGCATTCACCGTACAGAAAACATCAAGTGATTATGTGGCTGGAGGTATATTACACAATCAATGGATAACAATTTTACTGTTGGCCAGTTAGATTACCGGCCCCAAAAATTATACATTCACCGTACAGAAAAGATCAAGTGATTATGTGGCTGGAGGTATATTAGACGGGGAATGGAGTTCAATTTTACTGCAGGCCAGTGGACTACAGGCCCCCAAAATTATTCATTCACTGGACAGAAAACATCAATGGATTATGTGGCTAGAGATATATTAGATGGTCATTGGATATAAATGTTAATGCAGGCCAGTGGAGTACAGGCCCCAAACATTAGGCATTCACCGGACAGAAAACATCAAGTGATGATGTGGCTAGAGGTATATGAGACGGTCATTGGATAACAATTTTACTTCTGGTCAGTGGAGTACAGGCCCCAAATATTATTCATTCAACATACAGAAAAGAACAAGTAATTATGTGGCTGGAGGTATATTAGACGGTCATTGGATATCAATTTTACTGCAGGCCAGTACAAACACATGTCAAATACACATATTTAAAAAAACTAAAAATATAAAATTGGATTAAAAACATGGCTAACAACATCCCCCCTCTTGAATAAACCCCAAATGATAATAGGTAAAATTCGATAACATGTGGTCGTCACAGGTGTTAAATTCCTCCGAGGCCCCAATAATTAGGCATTCACCGTACAGAAAAGAACAAGTGATTATGTGGCTGGAGGTATATTAGACAGTGATTGGATATCAATTTTACTGCAGGCCAGTACAAACACATGTCAAATACACATATTTAAAAAAACTAAAAATATAAAGTTGGATTAAAAACATGGCTAACGAAATCCCCCCTCTTGAAAAAACCCTAAATGATAATAGTTGAAATTCGATAACATGTGGTCATCACAGGTGTTGAATTCCTCCGTGGCCCCAAACATTAGGCATTCACCAGACAGAAAAGGCCTTTTATGCCGCTGTATTCACATAAGACAGGGACCATTATTTGTTCTGGGTGGTGGTGGATATGTGTGGGCTGGCATGAGGAAATTAAATTAAACATGGACGTCACAGGTATTGAATTCCTCCGAGATGCATGCCTTATTCATTTTTATAAATGTGAGGTAGTCCACACTGTTGTGAGCCAGATAAGTGCTCTTATCGGTCATGATCCCCCTGCTGCGCTGAATGTTCTTTCGTACAGGACACTCCACGAGAGGCAAGCCAAGAGTTCCATGACAGATTGTGCCAGCTCTGGCCACAGGTCAAGCCTGCACACCCAGTAGTTCCTCGCTTCTCAGAGCAACCACATCGGCCGTTAACCCAATGTAGTCGGACACCTGTCGGTCTAGGCGTTCCCTGAAGCTGGATCCGGAGGGAGGCTGTCGATGAGTTGGCTGCAAGAATGATCTCATAGCCGAAGTGACGACACATCTTCAAACCGCCCTCTTACATGCGCTGTAGGATTGGTACCCGCAACTATTTCTCTGTAGGTGGAAATTCCTCTGCCAGTGCCCGCAACAGCAGCATGCAGCATCTCTCAAAGCAAGGCCTGGAAATGCTGCATTCTGACAGCTCTCTGTGATGCTGGTAACATGTCCGCCATTTTGTGTTTTTACCGGGGATTTTAGTACATTGTCACCCAGTACTGGTCCTTGCCCTTTATGCTTTTTATTCAGGGGTCCCTCTTCAAACACTGGAGCATAAAGGCCCCCATGTGCACTAAATTGGTAGCTGTGGAGCGGCCTGGCTCCTGCTCATCGCCCAGGAGAATGTCGTCCTCGGTCTCCTCCCCCAAGCCACGGACAACACCAGGGATCCCAGAAAAATTTAAAGCCTGCTCTTCTTGCTCCTCCTCCTCCTCCCCCCAGGCACCATCCTCCTCTGACTCCTCTTCAGACTCCTGCTGACTTGTCTCAGATGGAGTATCCCCCCCCCTAGGAATTCATTCACCATTGCGAGTTCCTCATCGTTCTGCTCCTGCTCCTCGATGGCTTGATCAATGAGTGGTGGCTGTTGTTACCTCCTCTTTTTAATTCCTCTGACTCGAGTGGAGAGGGTATGGTGGTGGTGGTTGTGTCTTTGGGGATGAACACAGGAGAGAGTGAGGAGGGAACTGATACAGAGGATGAGGAGGGTGCAGAAGCGGAAGGCTGAGTGAGCCCCTCAACCAACTTTGCTGCGTCCTTTGACGTAATCACACGCACCTTCTCCAACTTTCCGCTTAGGCTCCGGCCTGGTGCACTTGCCCGACCCCTACCACCCCTGCGGAATGGCCTGCCTCTTCCTCTGCCTGTCATTTTCAAAATGACTCTGTGCCAAAGTCCCTATAGAAGAGCAGTATTTGTGGAAGCAGGCATGTCACAGGCCTCAATCAATATTTTGTGGAAGCCGGTATGTCAATCCCCTCTATCAGTATTTTATGGAAACAAGTATATAGAACCCAATAATTAATATTTGCTGGAAGCCGGTAAATCAAACCCCTTAATCAATATTTGTGGGAAGCTGGTGTGTCGCAGGCCTCAATCAATATTTTGTGAAAGCCAGTATATCAACCCCCTCTATCAGTATTTGTGGAAACAGGTATATAGAACCCAATAATGAGTATTTGCTGGAAGCTGGCATATCAAATCCCTTATTCAATATTTGGTGGAAGTCAGTGTATCACAGGCCTCAATCAATATTTGGTGGAAGCCAGAATATCACACCCCTCAATGAATATTTTGTGGAAACCGGTGTATCACACCCCCTTAATCAGTTTTTTTGGTGGCAACAGGTATATCACACCAGTTGCAATTAGTTATTCGAATAGCGTTTGTCCCTCTAAATAGCTGCGGTATCTCTGCAGAACCGCACACAACTGCTGCACAATACAAATGCACTATAATATAATTTCTATGTTAGAAGATATATTATAGGTATATCACACCTCTTAATCAGATTTTTTTTATTGGGGCAACAGGTATATCACACCAGTTGCAATTAGTTATTCCAATAGCATTTGTACCTTTTTATAGCTGTGGTATCTAAGCAGAACCGCACACAACTGCTGCACAATACAAATGCACTATAATACACTTGTTAGTTGGTTTATTATAGGTATATTACACCTTTCAATCAGTTTGTTTATGGGGGACAACAGGTATATCACACCAGTTGCACAATACAAATGCAAGTACACACATATAATGTAAATTCATAATGTATTATTAAAAAGGAAATAAATAAATAATATCAGACAAAGTACACATAATAGCAGCAACACTATGGCAAGAATGAATCCCCCCCCCTAGACTCCCACTGTCAGTATTACAACGTCTACAAGACTGTGCAAAATCCATACATGAATATTGTATAACACAGGTGTGCGGTCTTTGTGGGTTATACATACTATAAAGTGCCAGTTCAACAATGGTTATCCCACTATCAAATAACAAGTGCTATGGGCTAGTGGCCCCCGTCCTAGGCTGCGGTCCGGCATTATTTATTTTAGCAGTTTATGTATGTTTTATGTATTTATTATGTTATGATTTTAACTGTTTTTGATGTTTTTTACCCCCTCGACTAATTACCCCTGCTAAATTACAGAACCCTATGTCTTACGATGCTACTATGTTCCTGTGATGTCGAGATGGGAGTATCTGAGACATCTTTGAGTCACGGTAGCAAACAGCCAGATATAACTGGAGGACTCCATATTATGTGGCTACCGGATTGGAACCTTGGGGAATATAATAGAGAGTCTTATGTGATGCTTTGAACATTTTCTCTTCTTTATTAGTCTGCACCAACACAGCATGTCGTGGTTTGCACTTGCACTTTCACCTTTTCTTATTCTTCTGCACATATTGTGTGTTCTTTATTATTTATCTAATTATTTATCTGATTTGTTACACGTCCCTGATAATTACTTTATGTATGTATTCACTGTCAAATCATTGAGCAGGCACCTTGGGTCAATGCGCGTGGGGGTCCTGTGACACCGGTTTGTGTCTTTTACATGTTGCGGGCGGCGGTGCCATCGGGTCCCCATGTGGCTGTAGGGGGGACCTGATGCCATGAAAGGCCTTCCTTAGGCATCGGCGCTGCGCTCCGGTGACGAGCCTGTGAGATCCAGCCCCCTGGATCTCACAGGCCGGAAGCTGTATGAGTAATACACACTGTATTACTCATACAGCCAATGAATTCCAATACAGAAGTATTGGAATGCATTGTAAAGGGGATTAGACCCCCAAAAGTTGAAGTTCCAAAGTGGGACAAAAATAAAGTGAAAAAAAGTGAAAAAAATAAAGTTTTCCCCCCCAAAAATTAAAAGTTTCAAGTAAAAATAAACAAAAACGTTATTTTCCCTAAATAAAGTTAAAAAAATTGGTAAAAAATAGGAGAAAAAAAAAAAGTTGACATATTAGGTATCACCACGTTGGTATCGACGGTCTCTATAAACATATCACATGACCTAAACCCTCAGATGAACATTTTTTTGTCACCTTACATCACAAAAAGTACAACAGCAAGCAATCAAAAAGGCGTATGCCCACCAAAATAGTACCAATCTAACCATCACCTCATCCCACAAAAAATGAGCCCCTACTTGAGACACTCGCCCAATAAAATAATAATAATAATGGCTCAGAAAATGGAGACACTAAAACATAATTTTTTTTTTGTTTTAAAATAGTTGTTATTGTGTAAAACTTACAAAAATAAAAAAGTATACATATTAGGTATCGCCATGTCCGTAATAACCTGCTCTATAAAAATATCACATAACCTAACCCCTCAGGTGAATACCATAAAAAATAAAAACGGTGTAAAAAAAGCAATTTTTTGTCACCTTACATCGCAAAAAGTATAATAGCAAGCGATCAAAAAGTCATACGCACCCCAAAATAGTGCCAATCAAACCATCATCTCATCCTGCAAAAATCATACCTTACCCAAGATAATCGCCCAAAAACTGAAAAAACTATGGCTCTCAGACTATGGAAACACTAAAACATGATTTTTTTTGTTTCAAAAATGAAATCATTGGTAAAACTTACATAAATAAAAAAAAGTATACATATTAGGTATCGCCGTGTCCGTGACACCCTGGTATATAAAAATACCACAAGATCTAACCTGTCAGATGAATGTTGTAAATAACAAAAAAAAAAACTGTGCCAAAACAGCTATTTCTTGTTACCTTGCCTCACAAAAAATTTAATATAGAGCAACCAGAAATCATATGTACCCTAAACTAGTACCAACAAATAGGTTATAAAATGGGGTCACTTTTTTGGAGTTTCTACTCTAGGGGTGCATCAGGGGGGCTTCAAATGGGACATGGTGTCAAAAAAACAGTCCAGCAAAATCTGCCTTCCAAAAACCATATGGCATTCCTTTCCTTCTGCGCCCTGCCGTGTGCCCGTACAGCGGTTTATGACCACATATGGGGTGTTTCTGCAAACTACAGAATCAGAGCCATAAATATTGAATTTTGTTTGACAGTTAACCCTTGCTTTGTAACTGGAAAAAACTTATTAAAATGGAAAATCTGCCCAAAAAGTTAAATTTTGACATTGCATCTCTATTTTCCATTCGTTCTTGTGGAACACCTAAAGGGTTAACAAAGTTTGTAAAATCTGCTTTGAATACATTGAGGGGTGTAGTTTCTAGAATGTAAGCCTCACAAAGTGACTTCAGACCTGAACTGGTCCTTAAAAAGTTGGTTTTTGAAAATTTCTGAAAAATTTGAAGATTTGCTTCTAAACTTCTAAGCCTTGTAACATCCAAAAAAATAATAATTTCATTCCCAAAATGATCCAAACATGAAGTAGACATATGGGGAATGTAAAGTAATAACTATTTTTATAGGTATTACTAAGTATTATAGAAGTAGAGACATTGAAACTTGGAAATTTGCTAATTAAAATTTTCCCAAATTTTTTTTCTGACTTCATTTTAACAGTGTCATGAAGTATAACATGTGACAAAAAAACAATCTCAGAATGGCCTGGATAAGTCAAAGCGTTTTAAAGTTATAACCACATAAAGTGACACTGGTCAAATTTGCAAAAAAACACCTGTGTTATACAATATTGATGTATGGATTTTGCACAGTCTTGTAGACGTTGTAATACTGACAGTGGGAGTCTGGGGGGGGGGGTATTCTTGCCATAGCATCGTCCTGTGTTGCTGCTATTATGTGTACTTTGTCTGATATTATGTATTTACCGTATTTTTCGCCGTATAAGACGCACCGGCCCATAAGACGCACCTAGGTTTTTGGGGAGGAAAATAAGAAAAAAAATATTTTTAACCAAAAGGTGTGCTGTGTGTTTGGTGGGTTTGGAACTAATGGTGGTCTGTGGATGGCACTATTACTGGGGATCTGTGGATGACGGACACTGTTATGGGGGGATCTGTGGATGACGGACATTGTTATGGGGGGATCTGTGGATGACGGACACTGTTATGGGGGGATCTGTGGATGATGGACACTGTTATGGGGGGGATCTGTGGATGACGGACACTGTTATGGGGGGATCTGTGGCTTGCACTGTTACAGGGGGATCTGTGGCTTGCACTGTTACAGGGGGATCTGTGGCTGGCACTGTTACAGGGGGGGATCTGTGGATGGCACTGTTATATATGTGTCATCCACAGACCCTCCCAGCCCATAACTGTGCCATCTACAGATCCCCCGCCGCTCAAGTATACAAATATAAGATGTCTTATTCAATTAATAGTTATTAAACATGCCCCCCAACTCCTAATAGTACCTTACATCCTAACCGCTTCAGTACAATGGAGGCAGGCAGGCCGGGCGGCCGGCGCATCACTCACTGACGTCACTTGCCTGCGCCGCCTGCTTCATTCATAAAGTAGGCGGCGCAGGCACGTGACATCAGGGAGTTAAGCTGCCGCCCGCCCGGCCTGCATTGTACTGAAGCGCTTAGGATTTAAGGTACTATTAGGAATAAAGGGGCATATTTAATAACTATTAAATGAATAACACATTATTATATTAGTATACCGGAGCGGCGGGGCGGGGCTATAGTACAGTGACTGCACCGCCCCGCCGCTATTGCCGGCCCCCAGCTCCTCCTCCCAGTCCCTCCCCGAGTCCCCGCTCGCTTTACATCGCAGCTTGCGATGTAAAACTGACAGCATTCGCCGTATAAGATGCGTTTTGGGGGGAGAAAAAGTGCGTCTTATACGGCGAAAAATATGGTATTTCCTTTTTAATATTAAAGAATGAATTTACATTATATGTGTGTACTTGGATTTTTGGTGAGCTATTGCATCTTGCCACACATATTGAGCTATTGGTATTTTTCCTATATTGGTTTTTCTTTTTACAATACAAATGCACTATAATATACTTTCTATGTTAGAAGGTATATTATAGGTATATCACACCCCTCTATCAGTTTTTTTGGGGGCAACAGGTATATCACACCTTTTGCAATTACTTATTCCAAAAGCGTTTGTCCCATTTCAGTACAATACGAGAAATATATACTTAGGTCACTTTTGCGCTGAAAGCGTTTATTGTCATATTTCACTACAATACAAAAAAAATAGACGCAGTTTACATTTGGTGTTATTTGCGCTAAAAGCGTTTATTGTCATATATCACTACAATACAAGAAAAATAGACGCATTTCACATTTGGTTTTATTTGCGCTAAAAGCGTTTATTGTCATATTTCACTACATTACGAGAAAAATAGACGCAGTTCACATTTGGTTTTATTTGCACTAAAAGTGTTTATTGTCATATTTCCCTACAATACGAGAAAAATAGACGCAGTTCACATGTGGTGTTATTTGCCCTGAAAGCATTTATTGCCATATTTCACTACAATACGAGAAAAATAGACGCAGTTCACATTTAGTGTTATTTGCACTAAAAGTGTTTCATGTCATATTTCACTACATGAGAAAAATAGACGCAGTTCGCATTTGGTGTTATTTGCACTAAAAACGTTTATTGCCATATTTCACTTTAATACGAGAAAAATAGACGCAGTTGACATTTTGTGTTATTTGCGCTAAAAGCGTTTATTGTCATATATCACTACAATACAAGAAAAATAGACGCATTTCACATTTGGTTTTATTTGCGCTAAAAGCGTTTATTGTCATATTTCACTACATTACGAGAAAAATAGACGCAGTTCACATTTGGTTTTATTTGCACTAAAAGTGTTTATTGTCATATTTCCCTACAATACGAGAAAAATAGACGCAGTTCACATGTGGTGTTATTTGCCCTGAAAGCATTTATTGCCATATTTCACTACAATACGAGAAAAATAGACGCAGTTCACATTTAGTGTTATTTGCACTAAAAGTGTTTCATGTCATATTTCACTACATGAGAAAAATAGACGCTGTTCGCATTTGGTGTTATTTGCACTAAAAACGTTTATTGCCATATTTCACTTTAATACGAGAAAAATAGACGCAGTTGACATTTTGTGTTATTTGCGCTAAAAGCGTTTATTGTCATATTTCACTACATTACGAGAAAATCAGACGCGGTTCACATTTGGTGTTATTTGCGCTAAAAACGTTTATTATTTGCCATATCTCTAGAGAAAATTAGAAAAATAGATTAAGTTTATATTTGGTCTTATTTGTGCTTAAAGCGTTTATTGTCATATTTCACAACAATACGAGAAAAATAGACGCGGTTCACATTTGGTGTTATTTTCACTAACAGCGTTTATTGTCATATTTCACTCCAACACGAGAAATATAGACGCAGTTCAAATTTGGTGTTATTTGCGCTAAAAGCGTTTATTGACATATTTCTAGAGAAAAAGAGAAAAGTAGACTAAGTTAATATTTGCTGTCACTTGCGCTAAAAGCGTTTATTGTCATATTTCTCTCCAAAATGAGAAAAATAGACGCATTTCACATTTGGTGTTATTTCCGCTAAAAGCGTTTATTGTCATATTTCAGTAGTAAAAGGGAAAGAATACGCATATCACTTTTTCTGTTATTTACTTAGAAATCATTTAGTGGCCTTTAACATTCCAATACGAGAAATATATACGCAGTTTACTTTTGCTGTTATTTACGCTGAAATAGTTTTGTTGCCAATTTCAAATCCTTTAGTTGTCTATCTCAGTAACAAAAAAATATATATATTTGGTGCTTTTAAGGATGTTTTAATTTGCTTTTTATTTATTTAGTTCAGCTAAAAGTATGTCAGACAGAGAAGTGCCAGGCCCTGCACAAGGAAGTGGCAGAGGCGTAAATGATTCTGGCGCAGGAACAGGTTGCAGCAGAGTTAGGGGGCGTGGCAGTATGGGTTTCTTGTTGAGGCCTCAGGTCCACATGTCAGCTAGCGGACGAGTCTTGACCAGCAACCCAGCGGTTCTTAATTGGTTGACTCGATCTTCGACTTTGTCATAAGTGACAGCTGCACCAGTAGCCTGAGTCTAGAGTCACTGATGAGCAGCTTTCTTCAGCCGCCTAGTGAAGAAACTACTCACCAGAAGCAAAAGGTAGACCTGGAGCAGGACCTGAACCAGCAGGTGGTGGCATACTTTGACAGCACCCTGCCATCCGTCATAGAAGATCCGCTGAACTACTGGGCAGCCAAACTGGATTTGTGGCCGCAACTGGCCGAGTTTGCCCTGGAAAACTGTCCTGCCTGGCCAGTAGTCTGGGATCAGAGAGGGTGTTTAGTTCAGCAGGGGCCATAGTTACCCGAAGAAGAACTTGCCTGTCCACCCAAAATGTGTAAAGACTTACTTTTGTCAAGATGAACCAGGCGTGGATCAGCCAGGATTTGCACCCACCAATGCCTGATGCATCAGATTAGATCATCTATCTCCACACTATGTCACCATGCCACTCTGTGGTATCATGCTGCTGCTGCTGCCATGTCCACACCATGTCACCATGCCACTCTGTGGCCTCCTGATGCTGCTATCTCCACACTATGTAACCATGCCACTCTGTGGCCTCCTGATGCTGCCATCTCCACACTATCTCACCTTGCCACTCTGTGGACCACTCTGTGGACTTCTCATGCTGTTACCACCCCCCTAACAGGAGTGAACCGACCGTCTTCTGACGTGGTGTTGCAATAGAGAAAGCATGCAAAGAAAATAATTCCTCTCCACCTGGAGACGAATCCTGTCAAGATTGCTGCAAGTGCGGTATTGGCTGCTCATCGACCAAGATACTTCTGGGGGAAACCTGCCTGGCATAAACAGGCCTCCAGTAGCTACAGACAATGAGAAGACAAAGCTTGAAGATAGCTTGGAGCCCAGAAGAGTCGCAAAGTTAGTCAAGTTTGAAACCAACCAACCAGGCCCTGGTCTCTTCATCCGGTGAAAACATCAAGGGTTCCCCGTCATCATGGAAATGAAAAGGAGGGCATCCTGTGGTGCACGGAGATGGAGAGGGTCTTCAAATTCCCCCTGCACTATACGGACGTCTCAGAAATGAACCGCTGCTCCTGACAGCAGATCCTTGGAAGGTCATGGAGCGTCCTGGTCATCCAGCATCCATTCGCCCCACTGAAGGATTATTTTGAAAGTGTGTAGAAGCCACACAGGGCCCTCACGTTGCAGATTTATCATGGAGACACCGGATTTTACAATATTACATTATTATTTTGTGCTTTAGCAATACTTATGGATTATTAAGCAAATGCTGACCAAGTGAAGGCGGATGCTCCACAGACAGGATCGGAGGAAGGGCAAAATAATCAGTGACGTCAACACTAACTTACTGCTGACACCCTCTCCACTCTGTTAGGGGGGCTCTACATGTATAAGCGTTTAATAGAACAGGTTCTGTAGACATCTATGTGGAATCAGCTGACGAGGGGGTAAAAGAAGTGCGCTTCTTCATTACAATAACATCGACCTATAAGGCCTCTTCCACACGACCGTTTTTTTTCCCCCGTTTATGCATCATGCACATGACCGTTGTTATGGTCCGCATCCGAGACGCATTTTTTGTTGCTCGGGTGCGGACCTATTCACTTAATTGGGGCCGCAAAAGATGCGGACAGCACTCCGTGTGCTGTCCTCATCCGTTGCTCCGTTCTGTGGCCCCGCAAAAAAAATATACCATGTCCTATTCTTGTCCATTTTGCTGACAAGAATAGGCATTTCTACAATGGGCCGCCCGCCCTGTTCCGCAAATTACGGAAGGCACACGGGCGGCTTCCGTTTTTTGCGGATCTGCAGTTTGCGGACCGCAAAAAACAGAACGGTTGTGTGAATGAGGCCTTACGGGCCGTTTTTTGCGTTCCGTATATGGTCCGTATTCATTTCAATGGTTCCGTGGAAAAAAAACGAATGTACTCCGTATGCATTCCGTTTCCGTATTTCCATTTTCCGTTGAAAGATAGAACATGTCCTATTATTTCCCACAAATCACGTTCCGTGGCTCCATTCAAGTCAATGGGTCCGCAAAAAAAACTGAACACGTACGGAAATGCATCCATATGTCTTCCATATCCGTTCCGTTTTTTACAGAACCATCTATTGAAAATGTTATGCCCAGCCCAATTTTTTTCTATGTGTATACTGTATGTGCTATACAGAAGGGAAAAAAAAGCAACAGAAATGGAAACACAACGGAAACAAAAAACGGAACAACGGATCTGTGAAAACCAGACTGCAAAACACTGAAAAAGCTATACGTGTCAAAGAGATTTAATACTTGAGTTATTTGGTCGGTTTTGGCCCCGTGATTGCCCAAATAAGTGAAGTGTGCAGTGATTCTAAGAGCGACGCCTGTCATCTGCATGTTATACTGACTGACAGTATTATTTCACTACCCCAGCACACTCCCTATGCGAGTTAAGCCGAATGCACACGGCCGCCGAACACGGCCGTGAGCGGTCCGTGGTATCCCGGCCTGGCATCCTGCTGAGAGCAGGAGCGCATGGCGTCATTGGTTGCCATTTATGCCACTGCTGCACTACAGTAATACACTCGTATAGATCATACGAGTGTATTACTGTAGTGCAGCGGCGGCATGAAGCGCACAGCGTCATAGCAACCAATGACGCCGTGCGCTCCTGCTCTCAGCAGGATGCCTGGCCGAGATACCACGGACCGCTCACGGCTGTGTTCCACGGCCGTGTGCATTCGGCCTTACTGCAAGGCACAGTATTCTACACCCATGTAAAGGCTCTACGCAGCCCGGAAAAAGCTATTTTTTAATGCGATTCGTTGCAAATAAATTTGAATCAAAGATAATTTTTTCGTAAGTGTTCAATTCTCCTGCAGGGCCACCAAGGAAACATTAAACATTAGACATTCCCTATGGAAATTGATGGGCCACATCAAAGAACACCTTATATGATTGCATTGAGAGATCAATATTATACATGTCTGATGTCAGAAGCTGGATCTCCCAGTCTTGAGATAGTCTTCCAAAAAAAGCAAGGTTACTTACCCATGAAACATTCCTCCTATCTTCATTCTCATCTGCTTCTGAAGCAATGGAGACAGGGGTGTAGCTATAGGGGAAGCAGGGGAAGCGACTGCTTTGGGGTCTGAACTAAGGGGGGGCCCTCCCAGGAGGACTAAAAGATTTTGTTGCCCTTTCAAAAATTTGCTGTGGGGCCCAGTCATTACTAGTTACACCACTCAATGGAGAAGTGGTGGAATGGATGACCAAGTAACTGGGTGCACATCTGTATTTTTTCCTCTTGCATATACAGCACCGACATATCCTGTGTCGCTGTACAAGGAGTCCCTGTCCCCACAGTCTAACTTCCCTATCTCAGGAACATGCGGCAGAAAATTTCCTAGTAAGCTAATTAGCTGGGGCTCTGGGTTTGAATCTGACCAAGGACAACTTATGCATGGAGTTTGACTCATGTCTTTTAGGTTCCCTCCCTTACTTCAAAATATATTGATCGGCTGATTGGCTTCTGTCAAATTTGCATTATGTTTGAAATAGGAAAATTAGACTGTGAGCTCCATGGGGACAAGGACTTTGCTGTATGGTGACAATCTCTGCACAGTGCTGCAGAATATGTTGATGCCAAATAAGTAGCATGAAAAGAATCAAAACCATCTGCAAGTTTTTGAAACTCTTGAAAAGACAGGGAGAATTAATGAATTTCATGCAGGTCTTGTTCTTAGGTTGGATTCAAACCTGGGACTCAAATGATGCTGGGCAACAAAACTCAACCACTGTGCTGCACACTGACTCAATGTTACCCACCAGGAAAAGCTGCTGTTGTATTACAGCAGTTGTGTGATACATTTTTAGTCAACTTTTTGAGTAATACTTGTGTATGGTTTCAGGAAACACCAAAATGAGAATCCTTGTGTCATGCACCACCTCTCAGTCTCTGCACTAAGTATACAATTGATAACAGGGTAATATGGAGTGTCAAAATAATTAATGTAAAATATAAAAATCAGACATCATATAGGACATGACAATCTCTTTCTAACAAAGCTAGAACCAGCCCTTTACCTCACATGGATCCAGAGATCTCCCCATTCATTGCTGCAATTGTTTTGCTAGGGGGCATGCTGTTTCTCAGAGGGCATGTCCTGTCTGCTACAACTAGTGGCAGTTGAAGGATGGAACTAAGAATGTGTTTCCATCTCAGTGAGCGGGACAAAGAAATTAGAATAAAGAGCAAACAGAGGGTAGCGCTATACAGATAGATTTCATTAAATAACTCAATAGCTATAATATTTTTTTTATTTACATGCAATTACAAAAGTATTCGAATACTGGTGCTGGTTTAAAAATTGTAGAATATTATTTGTAGGACAACCCCTTTAACAAATTATGTATATGGAGAAAAAAACATGAAAACAGTGAACATCAGCAAAAAAATCTATCAAAGAAGGGAATAAAAAAATAAAAATCTAAAGCCAAATAGAAAAAAAAATAAAAGATTAGATTTTTTTTCTGATGTGAACATATTAATATGATGCACTAATGAAAGTCTTTAGCTTGCTTGAGCCAGCTTATTAGCAGTAACATCCATTTTGGCTCTATCCACAAGCCATTCTTGGAGTGCGGATGCACTGCTTCACACCTACTCAGACAAGAGCGTGTGTCTAATTACAAGCAAGACTTATGAAGCCTCCACAGACACCGGCTCATTATATATGTTCATATAGAAAAAAAAATATGTGGGCATGTATAACCTTCCCTACAGTGATACATCTCATTTTTCTCATTATGATCTGTCTGGAATATTTACACTAGCAAACTATTCAGTTTTTCCTGGCAGTAGTCTCCATGGTTGTTTCACACAGGAATACAATTAATTACAACTTGTGTTCGTCTGAGGCGGGTTCTTGGGTTTCTATATTATTAGCATGGTGATTTTTCAGGCTGGGTAAAGAATGTAATTGTGACTTGTTACGTAAATCTACATCCTGCTTGACAGGCTTTCGCCTCACAACAGCTTACAAATTATATTATTTGGGTATTTTTACATTTCTATTGTTTTAATTCAGTCATGTGCAGATTTCCAGCGATGCACCTGGAAGTAAAGAATGTCAACCCAACAATTTACAGGAAAAAAATAAAAAAAACACTATTTCTTAGTCTTATTTAAATTAATTTGAAAATTAATTTTTATGGTGATTTTTTTTTTTTCAATTCTATTTTCGATACTTCAATCATGGAGGCTGCTATCTTGCCTGAGCTGCAGTTTAAAGAATTTAAAGATATGCTTTGCAACAGCACTGGGACCTCAAGGGTGTATTACATTGAGCAGATTTTTTGCTCAATGATCACTAATGAGCATTTGGATGGAAGCTTGTTAGTGGTCATCTTGCAGTGTAATACTGATGCTGATTACCCGATAAACAAGCAAATGCACTCTTAAAAAACATTGTTTGCCGGCGGCAGATCGTGCTGTCTAATTACGATCTGCCGCCAGCAAACCACTAGACAGCATGGGATGGCATTAGCAATCACTCCTCCCCATGCTGCAGAGATAGCTGCATTTAATAGTAGCGGTCTCCCCCACTAACGAGCAGGCAATTGCCAGGATGCAGTGCTTCCCTCCCAACAATCATCTGCCACACCAGGCTGAGTAATAGAGCCTTTAAGCTGCATTTACACAGTGCAATGAGCAGCAGATTATCTGGAAGGAAGTGTTTATTCCTGACAGTCAGCTGCTCGTTCATTGGAGGAGATCTCCGCATTTTCATGCAGACATCACCTCCACCGTATGGGAATGAGTTATGGCTACTGGGCAGCACATGTCATTCACGAATGCCTTGATATTCTTGAGATTTCATTGTACCCTACACAAATTCAAAACATTGTGTGCCAGATGCAGTAAAGTAGCCCCAAAACACAACCGAGCCTCCTCCATGTTTCACAGTAGGTACAATGTCCTTTTCTTTGTATGCTTCACTTTTGCATCAGTGCACATAGAGCTAATGTAACTTACCAAAAAACTCCAGTGTTGTCTCATCTGTCCAAAAGACATTCTCCTAGAAGTTTTGTGGCTTGTCAATATGCATTTAGGCAAATTTCAATCTTGCTTTTTTATGATTTGCTTTCAACAGTGGTTTCCTCCTCGGTCATCTTCCATTAAGTCAGCTTTGGCTAAGACAGCAACCGATGGTGTGATCTGACACTGATGTACCTTCACTTTGGTGTTCACCTCTAATCTCTTTGGAAATTGTTCTGGGCTCTTTGGTTACTATTCGTATTATCTGTCTCTTCAATTTGTCATCAATTTGCCTCTTACGGCTACGTCCAAGGAGGTTGGCTACAGTCCTGTAGACCAATACATGCAATTGTAGTAACAGGAACATCAAGCTGGTTGGAGATGGTCTAATAGCCTTTACCTTTAACAGGTTTGTCTATAATTTTCTTTCCAATCTCCTGAGATAACTCTCACCTTAGACTCCTTTGCTCCATGTTTAGTGTGGTACATGCCATGATACGAAAGAACACAGTGACTACTTTTCACCCTTCAAATAGGCATACTGACTGATTACAAGTTTGAAGACATCTGTGATACTAATCACATGACATACCTATGGTCAAATTATTTTCAGTCTTTTCTAGGAGTAGAAATTTACAGAAAATGATGCACTGCAATGGTAAATGCAATTGACAATATATGGCTAAACCCTCACACTGATATTGACTTTCGCCAATATATTCTTATATCAAGAACATACCGGTGCCTGTGCACCCGGTCAAGGTCTCTCAAAGTGGCACAGGACCTAACGCTAACCTACCTATGCCGTATGGGCAATTACAGATAGGGGCATAGAGACCTTGACAGGGTGTGCGGGCTCCGGTATGTTCTTTATATAAGAATATATTGGTTAAAGTCTCATTTTAATATCAGTGTGAGGGTTTATCCATATATTGTCAATTGCATTTACCATTGTAGTGCACCATTTTCAGTAAATTTCTGTTTTACATTGCCAATCACATTCGCACATTTGACTATCCTGTGTAGGATATCTTTGTGGTACATGTGTTCCGCTGCGGGCATCCTCCATTGTATGCATTTTTGCTGGGGATTGCTATTAGCATCGGATCACATGGGCAGGATTTGCTCCCCCGGTTAGAAATGCGCAACAGCATATGGGTTTCTGAGCATTTTCTGCCTTTTAAGACCACTTTATACTGTTATTCTTTTCTAGGGGTACCTTAATTTTTGTCTAGGTCAGTTTTATTTCAGTAGCTTGTTTTTTTAAATTATTCTGTTGAACCACAATTCAAAATCAATGTCTGATTTTCATAAAATTCTTACTTATTATAACTTTTGTCAGTTTCAGGTTATATCAGTGACCATTGTGTGTTTTTCTTTCGAAATAACAATTTTATCCATGTGTGTATAATATGAAACACAATGACACAGTCAGAGAACTGTTTCAATCTTCCTACAATCTTCCTATATTGGTCAGAATTTCTGCTGGGTCTGTCAGTCTATCTTTGTCTGTAATCATGCAGTCCCAGTGTCCTTGTGTTTAATTCTCTCATCCTATAGGTATATAGCTTAGAATATATATAGACTCACTTAGTACAAATGACATTACCAGTGGAAATTCCCAGGTGGTGAAAGATGTAGACTGCTTGTTAAATTAGTCTGTGATGGAGGGAAAGCCTGCAGCTGTTAATTCGGATTGTACCTTGAGGTATCACTGTGGCAACAAGAAAAATATTGTCATTTTCTGAGGATTAAGAACTATTCAGGGCTGAAAGTTGTAAGGAGTTTTATTGAAGTGCTGCTGAATGACGCCAAGAATGTAGGAACTGCGCTAATCTGCTTTGTGGGTTTGAGGTCCCAGTCCAATTGCTGGAAGTGTTTTTGATGAGTTCTGATGGAAATGTCTATTAAAAAAAAACTTTACATACAGAACAGACCTCTGTGTAACAGTCCAGTGTACAGACCACATACTGTAGGTATTTGACGTTTACACAATGGCGGAGATTTATCAACATTGATGTAAAAGAAAACTGTCTCTGCTGCCCATGACAACCAATCAAATTACACCTTTAATTTTAAAATTTTTTTTTTTTTTTAATAAAAGATTAAATCTGATTGGTTGCTATGGGCTAAACTAAACTAAACCAGTTTTTCTTCACACCAGTTTTGATAAATCTCCCCAATTGAGTATAGTGGCACATAGCAGACAGTAGCAGTTCTCATACCATTATAGACTGTATAGGCATCCTAATAGATGAGGAACAGTCAGTTCAGTTTCAGTTCTCCTGACCTGGTAGTCACTGTGGTTACCATTCCACATAAATGGTGATTTTCTCTCTATCTAAAGGGGTTCTCCATTTTTCTATGAGTACAGCAGCTGTGATTTAGGATGCAGCCTATTTTGGCCTCAAAGAGATTGTGTCATCTTAGATGCTAGTGGCATATTGCTAGGGAGTGCCAGAAATAGCCGAGCCAGAGCTTGGTGCCCTCTCCTTCACTTTCAGTAGCCTGTTCTGAGACCAAAACCTATCTGACATTGGTAAATATTCAGCAATTTAGACAGCACTCCGAATTTTGCTTAGATGATTTTTATTTGCTTAGCCGGACATGGTGGTTCCTTTGATACCAACGTTTCGGGCAGAGAGAATGCCCTTCATCAGGCTAGTTGTTACACATGGGAGTGTGGATGCCGGCCATCCATACTCCCATGTGTAACGACTAGCCTGATGCCAGGCGAAATTTTGCAAAGTTCGTAACAAAGAAACCCACTATAAATCTCCCTATTTAAAGACGTCATCCCTCAAAGTATTCAAAATGGCAACGCCAATTAGGAAGTTTGTTAATACTTTAGGTGTTAGACAGGAATTAATGCAAAATGGAGGTGAAATTTAAAAGTATTATTTATTTTTCTGATTTTTCATTTAAATAAATTTTTCAGAAAACAGCAGATGATAAAATAAAACTAATAAACCAAATTTATTACCCTGATTCTGCAATTTCTAGAAATATCCCATATGTGGCCCTATAGTGCTGCTTGACTTAAACTCTGGCTTTAGAATTAGAATTCTAATTTAGAATTATAATAGTTTTAGCTAATTGTTAGGAGAAAAAGCACCCTAAAAATTGTTATGCCATTTCTTCCGAGTAAGGCAATACCTTATATGTGGTCATAGCCTACTGTATAATGCAGGGATTAGAAGGGAAGAAATGCCATTTGGTTTTGGAAACCCAGATTTTACTGGAATGGGTTTTGGCGCTATCTAGAACTTGCAGCACTCTTGAGAATCAGTACAGTGGAAAACCCAAGAAACAACTCCATTTTTAAACTGCAGCTAGAGGTGTAGTGATTGTTTTCACTAGAGATGAGTGAAGTTTTGAAAAATTTGATTTGGCCAATTCATCAATTAATTCACTATAAATCAGATATACCCGTATGTCACGGTTATTGATGAGCTCATTTATTGAAAATTCGATTTGGCTGCTTAGCCGAATTTTACAAAGTAGCGGGTGCAATGACAAGGAGCTGCGATAGCACTGCCCCCATCATTGTACCCCTCAGGTGCCGCATTCATACAGGATCGTGGCATCTGAGTTTAAAATTAACAATAATTCAAACTTACAAAATCAAACTTACTGCCTCTATTTGCTTGCGACGGGCCGGCCACTGCCATCTTGCTTGAAGAGCTTGGCTGAAATCCCGTGCAGCGCGAGATTATTTCATCACGCCGGCTGGCGTGGTGACGTATGACGTCATCACGCTGGCCGGCGTGATGATGTAATCTCGAGCCGCACTGGATTTCGGCGGGGAGATTTTCAAGCAAGATGGAGGCTGGCGGCTCATCGCGAGCAAATGGAGACGGTAAGTTAAATTTTTTATACTATTTCAGTATTTAAATCGATTCGCTGACACGAAGCACAAGGAAATTCGGCTTCTAGGCGAATCAAATTTATCCTCAAATTCGGATCGAATTCCACTTTGTGGGATTTGATTCACTCATCTCTAGTCACAGTGGCTGAGGGAATGTATGGAGCAGATTGCTGCATTGAGCCCGCTTCACTACGGGGCAGGTGCCTGCTGTATCATACAGCAGACACCTGGCCGCAATGATAGGGAATAGTGATCCCGCAGACCCCCATCATTTAACCCCTCAGATGCCATGATTAACACAGATCACAGCATCTGGGAGGTAAGGCAGATGGGTGCAGCTCCTCTGCCTTCCTATAAAAGCTCCCGCAGTTAAACCACAGAGCTCCAATCATTTACCATGGCAGTTTGGAAGCTTTTGAAGCTTCTATGCCTGCCATGTTACCTCCCTGCTGAACTGTGCATGAGGCAAAGCTCAGCAAGAAGCCCATCAAAATGCTATTCGCCCTAATAGATCTCTATTAGGGTGAATATGACAAGGGATTAAAATATCCCAGGTTCTAGTCTCCTATATGGGTTAAAAGTTGTCACTGTAAAAGTAAACTAAAAATAAAATTTAATTAAAAGTTTAAATCACCCCGTTCCCAATTTTACATAAAAAATAATAATAAAAAAAACGGCATTGCCTTGTTCGAAAGTTTCTGAAAAATACTAATAAAAAATGTATGTGCGCTGATTACCATAATGAAAAAAAAATTAAAACACATTTTTCAAAAAATGTAATAACTGTGATCAAAAAGTCGTATGTACAAAAAAATTGATACCAATAAAATCTAAATTTCGTCCCACAAAAAAGCTCTGTAGACTGAAATATAAAAAGGTTATGGCTGTCAGAAAATGGTGATGCAAAGAAAATTTAGATGTTTTGAAAGGTTTTTATTTTTTTAGTAGTAGAAAAATATATATGTTTGGCATCGCCATATTTGTATTGAGCCGCAGAATAAGGACATTATGTCATTATTAGCACACAGTGAAAGCCGTGATGCCAAAATCCCAAAAACTGTGGCGGAATTGTATATTTTTTTTATTTAACCCCTCAAAGAATTTTTTTCCCCATTTTCCAATGACAGACATGGTAAATTGAATAGTGATCTTAAACAGTAAAATTTATCCTAAAAAAAATAAGCCCTGATTTGGCTATATAAATGGAAAATTTTAATAGTTATGACCAGGGGCCTGCATAGAAATCACTGGGCCCCATGCCCCATTCATAGCCCCTTCTTATTCCCTGTCCCTGGACATTATATACAGCAGTGTACTAATATGTGAGATATTAGGTATATATAAATTACAGCTTGCACCTCACATATCAGTACACTGCTGGATATTCAATATATCTGTACACATTGCATCTGTTGTACCTTTTACCTCACATATCAGTAAACTGTTGTATCTACTATATGCTATATCTCATTTTGTTAATTTTGTTAATTTTTTAAGAATTTTCCCTCGCACGTTCCCTCAGTCTGATACAACATCAGGTGTAACTATATATACTTTTGCAAACTGCGGTTATTGCTAGGTTCTTCAAAGTAGCCACCTTTTGCTTTGATTACTGCTTTGCACACTCTTGGCATTCTCTTGATGAGCTTCAAGAGGTAGTCACCTGAAATGGTCTTCCAACAGTCTTGAAGGAGTTCCCAGAGATGCTTAGCACTTGTTGGCCCCTTTGCCTTCACTCTGCGGTCCAGCTCACCCCAAACCATCTCGATTGGGTTCAGGTCCGGTGACTGTGGAGGCCAGGTCATCTGGCGCAGCACCCCATCACTCTCCTTCATGGTCAAATAGCCCTTACTTTCAAAGTTTTCCCAATTTTTCAGCTGACTGACTGATCTTCATTTCTTAAAGTAATGATGGCCACTTGTTTTTCTTTACTTAGCTGCTTTTTTCTTGCCATAATACAAATTCTAACAGTCTATTCAGTAGGACTATCAGCTGTGTATCCACCTGATTTCTCCTCAGCGCAACTGATGGTCCCAACTCTATTTATAAGGCAAGAAATCTCACTTATTAAACCTGACAGGGCACACTTGTGAAGTGAAAACCATTTCAGGTGACTACCTCTTGAAGCTCATCAAGAGAATGCCAAGAGTGTGCAAAGCAGTAATCAAAGCAAAAGGTGGCTACTTTGAAGAACCTAGAATATGACATATTTTCAGTTGTTTCACACTTGTTTGTTATGTATATAATTCCACATGTGTTAATTCATAGTTTTGATGCCTTCAGTGTGAATCTACAATTTTCATAGTTCTTCAAAGTAGCCACATTTTGCTTTGATTACTGCTTTGCACACTCTTGGCATTCTCTTGATGAGCTTCAAGAGGTAATCACCTGAAATGGTCTTCCAACAGTCTGGAGTTCCCAGAGATGCTTAGCACTTGTTGGCCCTTTTGCCTTCAGTCTGCGGTCCAGCTCACCCCAAACCATCTCGATTGGGTTCAGGTCCGGTGACTGTGGAGGCCAGGTCATCTGGCGCAGCATCCCATCACTCTCCTTCATGGTCAAATAGCTCTTACACAGCCTAGAGGTGTGTTTGGGGTCATTGTCCTGTTGAAAAATAAATGATGGTCCAACTAAACGTAAACCGGATGGAATAGCATGCCGCTGCAAGATGCTGTGGTAGCCATGCTGGTTCAGTATGCCTTCAATTTTGAATAAATCCCCAGCAGTGTCACCAGCAAAGCACCCCCACACCATCACACCTCCTCCATGCTTCACGGTGGGAACCAGGCATGCAGAGTCCATCCGTTCACCTTTTCTGCGTCGCACAAAGACACGGTGGTTGGAACCAAAGATCTCAAATTTGGACTCATCAGACCAAAGCACAGATTTCCACTGGTCTAATGTCCATTCCTTGTGTTCTTTATCCCAAACAAGTCTCTTCTGCTTGTTGCCTGTCCTTAACAGTGGTTTCCTAGCAGATATTCTACCATGAAGGCCTGGTTCACACAGTCTCCACTTAACAGTTGTTCTAGAGATGTGTCTGCTGCTAGAACTCTGTGTGGCATTGACCTGGTCTCTAATCTGAGCTGCTGTTAACCTGCGATTTCTGAGGCTCGTGACTCGGATGAACTTATCCTCCGCAGCAGAGGTGACTCTTGGTCTTCCTTTCCCTGGGCGGTCTGCATGTGAGCCAGTTTCTTTGTAGCGCTTGATGGTTTTTGTGACTGCACTTGGGGACACTTTCAAAGTTTTCCCAATTGTTCGGACTGACTGACCTTAATTTCTTAAAGTAATGATGGCCACTCGTTTTTCTTTACTTAGCTACTTTTTTCTTGCCATAATACAAATTCTAACAGTCTATTCATTAGGACTATCAGCTGTGTATCCACCTGACTTCACAACGCAACTAATGGTCCCCATCCCATTTATAAGGCAAGAAATCCCACTTATTAAACCTGACAGGGCACACCTGTGAAGTGAAAACCATTTCAGGTGACTACCTCTTGAAGCTCATCAAGAGAATGCCAAGAGTGTGCAAAGCAGTACTCAAAGCAAAAGGTGGCTACTTTGAAGAACCTAGAATATGACATATTTTCAGTTGTTTCACACTTTTTTGTTATGTATATAATTCCACATGTGTTAATTCATAGTTTTGATGCCTTCAGTGTGAATCTACAATTTTTATAGTCATACAAATAAAGAAAACTCTTTGAATGAGAAGGTGTGTCCAAACTTTTGGTCTGTACTGTATATAATAGAAGTATGAGTAAAAATAGGGAATGGGGTGCAAATGAAGAGAAAGGAGGATGACCTCCTCTTACAACTTCATTGTAATCTCAGTGGAGAGCTCATCCCGCAGTTCTTCTCCATGTTTTGGGGGGTTGAAGGCCCTGTGATGATGCTCTGTGCGGTTCTTTTACTAGATGTACAGGACCTGTGTGATGATGATGTCATCACAGGTCCTGGCAGATGCTCCTATCTAACCTGGGAACCACATTATTATTTGTGCTGTCCCTTTAGACTTGTATGCATTTTGCGGTATTTTTCCATATTATGCAGAACGAAACAGTTGGCCCCCAATAGAACAGTCCTATCCTTGTCCGTTATGCGAAGAATAATAGGACATGTTCTATTTTTTTGCGGAACGGACATGCGGACATACGAAAAAGGAATGCACATGCAGTAACTTCTGTTTTTTTTTGTAGCCCCATTGAAATTCCGTTGACTCCTCCTGAGGACGCAGAACGGCGAAACGTACGTCGGGGAGTCCACACACCGATCCTGACCCTTACTGGTACGAAATTGATTTGTCTTTGGTCTGTTGTTTGGGAATATACTTTACTTCATTGTGTTATTTAGCCTGCCTATTAGAAATGATTATGGCTATTGAAAAGTTTGGAGGAAAACACGAAAAATGCAAAACAAAAAATGGGCCTCGTACTATATGCTCTGAAAACATAATAAACAATGAACAACTTTCAAAAATGGACTGAGAAAAAATATAAAAATGTACACGTTAAAATTGTAAATGGCTCTGTTCTGACAAATGGAAAACTACTGCATGAACAGAAATTATTCTTTAACAGTGTAGACATAAATCCTTTAAAAAAAAGAAAGATTTCCATATTTAAAGTGCATAATGGAAAACTGTACAAACACTCTGCTCATAAAAAGTTAGGGATATTTGGCTTGTGGGTGAAATTTCAGGATGAACCTAAAAAGCACTCTAATCTTTACAGGTGGACCTAATATGACCTTCTCTAAACTCTGACTTCTGTAAACAAGCAGGGTGTTCTCAGATAGAAGTGGCCACTGAGCTTAGAGTGTCACAGAGTGTCATGAGGAGGTTGCAACAGAGATACAGAGAGACTGGAAGAGTCACAGAAAGGCATAGAAGGGGACCTCCTTTGTCCACATCCAACATTGATGACTGCTTCATTGTGAACAATGCCCTGCGGAACCAGATGATGAATGCCACACAACTCGGGGCACATTTAAAGGAGGTAAGAAGCACCCAAGTGTCACCTCAGACCATTCAAAACCGTTTACATCAGCTTAGTCTGTGTGCTAGACAACCTGCAAGTCCTTACCGCAGGCTTTATTGTCTTGCATGAACTAGGGAGCATCTACGCTGGACGAGGGACCAGTGGGCCTCAGTGCTGTTCACTGATGAAAGTTGATTCACAGAAATGATGGCTGCCAACGATGTTGGAGACGTCAAGGAGAGCGCTATGCATCAGCCACTGTTTGACTTGGTGATGGTGGTGTTACAGTGTGGGCAGGTGTGTCTAGTCCATACAGAACTGCCCTATACTTTGCGAATGGTACAGTGACAAGCCCAGACTACTAGAATAACATCATGAATCCAGTCATTGTGCCTCTGCATGAAAAACACAGGCCTAATTTCATTTTCATGGATGACAATGCGCTAGCTCATCGAGGTCACATCATTAGGGAACGAGTTCTGAAGACTGGGGTAACTCAGATAGAGTGTCCTACACTTTCTGTAACAGTACCTAGCAATGGCCAGATACAGTTGATCAATTGTTAGGTGCTGTATTGGTCTCATGACAAGGACTGTTTAAATACCATTTCTAATTAAACCAATTTATTGGATCAAACAGCTGTTGTGAATTTTGTAGTGTTGGTCAAGCACCAAAGTGCTTGTGTGCTCTGGTGTTGGAGTAGAACACTTCTTAATGCCCAGGTGCTCTACAGAGCACCCGAGCACAATGGAAGTACCTGAGCATGACACCAGGCACCCCCTGCTCTGAAGAGGAGAGGGTGTAAGGACTCCATTGTGATTAAGCTCTCCACTGAGATTACAATGAAGTTGTAAGAGGAGGTCATCCTCCTTTCTCTTTTCCTTTTCCCTTAAAGTGAGGGGGTGTCAGGGCGTCTTATAAAGTGAATACTAATGAGCGCTTCCATTATGAAAGGATGTTAGGAGCGGCAGCGGCATCCGGAGCAGGAGAGGTACGTTTTTTTGTTTGTTTGTCTGCTCTGAGCATTGGGGTCTGAACTGAGGTCTGAATGGGGTTCATTCACATTGGAGGTCTGATCTGAAGTCTGAATGGGGGGTCTTAATCACAATGGAGGTCTGATCTGAGGTCTGATTGGGGGTCTTATTCACATTGGGGTTTTGATCTGAGGTCTGATTGGGGGTCTTTTTCACATTGGGGGTCTGAGCTGAGGTCTGGGGGTTTGGTGTGAGGTCTGATTGGGGATCTTATTTTCCTCTTCTAAAATAGGTGCTATTTATGGGCAGATGTGTCTAAGGGCGCTATCAGACGGCTGTATGTGGTTTGCGAATTGCAGATCCGCAAAACATGGATATGGGCCCATGTGCATTTGCATTTTGTGGAACGCGGGCGGTCAGTCCTATGATAGACATGCCTATTCTGGTCTGCAATAGTGAACAAAAATAGGACATAATCTATCTTTTTTGGGCAGCCGCAGAATGGAACTACAGATGCCAACAGCACACGTGCTGTCCGCATCTTTTGCAGCCCCATTTAAATTAATAGGTCTGAGGGGCGGAGCGGCAAAAGGACAGAGTGTGGAGGTGGCAGCAGCATTATCAGGAGGCCACAGAGTGGCACAAAGACAGAGAGTAGAAGTAGCAGAGGCAGCATCAGGAGGAGGCCACAGGGTGGCGCAATTACAGTGTGGAGGTGGCAGCAGCAGCATCATCAGGTGGCCACAGAGTGGGAAGGTGACATAGTGTTGAGGTAGCATCAGCATCAGGAGACCACAGAGTGGCAAGGTGACATAGTGTGGAGGTGGCAGCAGCATCAGGAGACCACAGAGTGGCAAGGTGACATAGTATGGACATAGCAGCAGCATCAAGAGACCACAGAGTGGCAAAGTGACATAGTGTGTAGGTGGCAGCAGCATCAGGAGACCACAGAGTGGCAAGGTGACAGAGTGGAGAGGTGGGTGGCAATACCAGTACCAGCTGAAGATGGTGGGTGAAAGAAGGAGCACTTGGCATCAAATGTTTGGCATCAGGCGGGTGGCAGCATCAGAATAGTAGCTGAGGCTTCAGGTTGGCCAGAAGAAGTCGGTCTCTTTTGTCAAAGTGTTGGTGGTGGCACCATGAATGATCTAGTCTGATGTATCAGGCATTGGTGGGTGGAAATCCTGGCTGATCCATGCCTGATTTATCTTGACAAAGATCAGTCTGTCCACATTTTGGGTGGACAGACAAGTTCTTCTTGGGGTAACTATGGCCACCGTCGCACTAAACACCCGCTCTGATGCCACACTACTTGCCAGGCAGGACAGCTTTCCCAGGGCAAACTCTTCCAGTTGCGGCCACAAATTCAGTTTGGCTGCCCAGTAGTCTAGCGGATCTTCAATGTGGGGTGGCAGGGTGCTGTGCAAGTATGCCACCACCTGCTGGTTCAGGTCCTGCTCCAGGTCTAGCTGCTGGTGAGTAGTTTCTTCACTAGGCGGGTGAAGAAAGCTGCTCATCAGCGACTCTAGACTCAAGTTGCTGCTGATGGAGCTGGAACTGCTCCTACCCTGGTAGAGAAATGTAAGCACAGAGGGCCACCCCAGTTAGACCTACGAGAGGATGGACGATGGCGTAGATAGGCAGTAGTGATGGACAAACATCGGCCGGGAAGATGCACGAACGTGATCAAATGTTTGCGAACCGCAAGTTCGCAGCGGGCCCCATTCCCTTTATTGGCAGGCGAACCTGAAAAACCTTCAGGTCATATTTGCAGCCACCAAATACTGACTAGAAGTGAACAAATCATCCCACAACATGGACAGTGACATACCAGAGGGGGATCAATGGCAATAATTCCCACAAAAAATATGTATTTTAATCAGGGGCCATTTTTATGCGTCTTAAAGGGAAACTCTCAAAAATGTGCCCTGCTGGAGCCTAGAATATTTTTTTTTAGGCCACGGGAGTACAGGCCCCAAATATTAGGCATTCACCAGACAGAAAACGTCAAGTGATTATGTGGCTGGAGGTATATTAGACGGTCATTGGATATAAATTTTACTGCAGGCCAGTGGACTACAGGCCCCAAAATGTATTCATTCACCGGACAGAAAACATCAAGTGATTATGCGGCTGGAGGTATATTAGACGGTCATTGGATATCAATTTTACTGCAGGCCAGTGGACTACAGGCCCCAAAATTTATTCATTCACCGTACAGAAAAGAACAATGGATAATGTGTCTGGAGGTACATTAGGCGGTCACTGTAAAACAATTTTACTGTTGGCCAGTTAGATTACAGGCCTAAAAAATATGCATTCACAGTACAGAAAAGAACAAGTGATTATGTGGCTGGAGGTACATAGGCGGTCACGGTATAACAATTTTACTGTTGGCCAGTTACATTTCAGGCCCCAAAAATTATGCATTCACTGTACAGAAAAGATCAAATGATTATGTGACTGGAGGTGTATCACACCCCTGCCTCAATCTGTTTTTTGGGGGGCAACTGGTATATCACACCAGTTGCAATTAGTTGTTCCAATAGCATTTGTCCCTCTGTAAAGCTGCAGTATCTCAGCAGAATTGCACAATACAAATGCACTATATAGAAAGTATATTATAGGTATATCACACCCCTGCCTCAATCAATTCTTTTGGGGGGCAACTGGTATATCACACTAGTTGCAATTAGTTGTTCCAATAGCGTTTGTCCTTCTGAATAGCTGCGGTATCTCAAGAGAACCACGCACAACTGCTGCACAATACAAATTCACTATATAGATAGTATATTATAGGTATATCACACCCCTGCCTCAATCAGTTATTTTGGGGGGCAACTGGTATATCACACCATTTGCAGTTAGTTGTTCCAATAGCATTTGTCCCTCTGCAAAGCTGCGGTATCTCAGCAGAATTGCACAATACAAATGCACTATATAGAAAGTATATTATAGGTATATCACACCCCTGCTTCAATCAGTTCTTTGGGTGGAGGGGGGGGGGGGCAACTGGTATATCACACCATTTGCAATTAGTTGTTCCAATAGCGTTTGTCCCTCTGAATAGCTGCCCCATAGGCTGATTTTATTTAGTTTCAGTATAAAGCTGTGGCCTGCTCTCACTACATTCATTGGAATCTATCTGGCACAAGGAAAGGTATAGAGTAGGCTCGGCATGCATGTTGGTACTTGCATCCCTTAGAAGTAATGAAGGCCATTATGGCACCAAAAATGGTAAAAGGCAGAGTGGACCCAGCATGCATGTGGATCCAACACTTCCTGAACTTTATGGCGGCCATTATGGTGCATAACAGGTAGTATTTAGTGTTAGGACCCGTCTTACAGAGATCACCTTGACGTTTGGCAGATGGGCTCAAATGGTTTTGTACAAAATGTATTTGCCAAGCATCTCACTTTATAAATAAGCGTAGCATTAGCACTATAATATTTTTTGTAACTATGGCATTATTGTACTTTATCTGGTTTGCAGGGTGCTGTTGCATTGGTTTTTTTTCTCTATGTTTTTAGCCATGGCAGCGTGCACCTGCGCATTGGGCTTTGCTGACTAAACCCCTTTTCTTTATCGAAGTTACACAGGGGAGTATTTCTGTCCGCTTGAATCAAGAAATCGTTTATGGCCTTTCTCTGTTCGTATAGTTGGTCCAACATATGGAGGGTGGAATTCCAACGGGTGGAAACATCGCATATCAGCCTATGTTGGGGGATGCCGTTCTGCGACTGCAGCTCAAGGAGGGTGTGCTTTGAGGAGTACAAGTGGCTAATGTGCATGCAAAGTTTCCTGGCCATTTTTAGGATGTCTTGCAGATGGGTGGAAGGCTTTAGCAACCACTTGACAACCAGATTGAACACATGTGCCATGGCTTAGCTCTCCTTGATGCAGTACTGACACCATGTTCTTCCCGTTGTTGATCACCATGGTTCCAAATTTGAGTTATCGCAGAGAAAGCCAGGATTCGATTTCTTGATGAAAGACACTGATCAGTTCCTCCCCTGTGTGACCCCATTCGCCTAGGCAAAAGAGGTTCAGAACAGCGTGACACTGCCTTGTACTGAACATGTGGTATGCTGGAGGGGCACTGTGAATTGACCCTGCAGTGAAGGATGAGGACACAGTGGAGGATGAGGAGGTAGAGGCGGACATTGTTGCAGGACCAATGGTGTGAGAATGTGGAGGCAGAAGCGGCGTCACCTGGCTAAGTTGCTGGTGTGGCGGTGCAAGAACAACAATTACCAAGTGGCCGTAAAGGACATAGTTACAGCCAAACACGGCGGCGCTGCCGTGCACTTTGGCAGACACCAACAGGCTCAAGGACTGGCCCACCTTCTGTTTTACATACGTGTGCAGGGCTGGTACTTCTTTTTTGGCAAAGAAATGACGGCTTAGGACTGTCCACCTTGGCTCGGCACAAGCCATCAGTTCTCTGAAAGATGCAGACTCCACCACTTGGAAAGGGAGGGAATGCAGCACCAGCAACTTGGCCAGGAGTACATTCAGCTTCTGCGCCGTTGGATGAGTGCACGCATACTATTGTCTTGGCAATCGCTTCAGTGATTGATTGCTGATGGAATGACTGACGGGGAGTAGGAGGAGGAGCATCATGACAAGCCTATCATGGGGAGGACAGACAACTCCCTTTGGCTGAGGTGGTGGAGCCTTGACTGACTGAAATCCAGTGTGAGCCACTGGGTAATGCAGCGGTTTCTGTGGCAGACTGGACCACCACATCGGAGCCACGGTTCTCCCAGGTCACTTTATGGTGACACTGCATATGTTGACTCAGGGCCATGGTGCCAACATTGGCACCCTGGCCACGCTTCACCTTCTGCCCACAGATTCTACAAATGGTCATGTTCACCTCCTCCAGCAGCTTAAAAAAAAAACTGCCACAACATTGAGTAGGTGATTTTACCCCCAACACTCTGCACTGACTGAATGCTACCACCGCTGCTTCTGTGAACCTCTGCACTACGACTTTCTGGGCAGGTAGGATCCTGCGATGTGGGTGGTTTACCCCAGACACATTTGGCTCCCTACCTCTCACTGCTGCAACCCTGCTGACTCCCGGCCACGCTAGTGACTTGCTGGCTCCACGGCTGCCTCACGGGAAAACTGCCACCCTCTTCTCCCGATGATGATGAAGGCCCTAATTCCCCCGGCTCCCAAGTGCAATCAGCTACATCATCATCATTGAGTACTGTCTACACGTCACTAATGTCCTCCTCAACGGTCTCTGGGTCAGGAGCCTGACTGCTTGCAACACCAGCTGCCATGCTACTCTCCTCATCACTACTTGACCGCCTACTGGAGGAAGTGGTGAATGTCTCCTCCACATCTTGGCTGGCCAGTAGCTACTGACTGTCCTCTAGTAGCTTGTCTTCGCTGTATAGTGGAGCTGAGCCCACAGCATATAATACTTCTCTGGCCAAGGAAACTGAAAAGGAGAGAGGCAGGTTGAGGACAGGTGAGGGTACAGGGCCTGCTCCAGGGCCATGCCAACTAAGCGTTGTGTCTGAAGAACCTACCGACTCTTGGCTGGGGGTGTCTGATGTCACTTGGGACGAAGTGGATGATCAAGTCAACCATTCAAGGACCGCTGAGTTGCTGGTCATGACATAAACGCTAGATGACACCAGGAGTTAAGGCATCTCGCTGAAACTCCTGTTGCCACGCCCCCTTACTCTGATGTGACCTGTGCCTGTGTGAAAAATTTAGGCCTCTGCCACTCCCCTGTGCAGGGCCTGGCACTTTTCTGTCTGACATACTGTTAGCTCAAATAAATAAATACATAAAAAGGAGATTAAATCACCACAAAAAAGTCTGTAATTTTCTCACTTCACCACACAACTGCTAATAAGCCCTTTTTTCCCCAATAATACACGCCAAAATGTGTAATTCCTTGTAGAAATATTTCCTTGTAATAAACTCTGTTAATGGCTCTATCAAACAGCACTTGCACCCCAATAACAAGAACGGTTTGTTGGAATTACAGAGCTGTATGATGCCAATTTAGATCCCCAGTCAGTACAGCAAGGTGTAAAAAGATTGTTCCTATTTCCCAGGCTGTAACCTCCCCTACTGAACCCTGTTCAACATAAATGCTGTGGATTGATTCCTCCCTATCCTTTCCCTGAACTTCTATACAGCAAAATAAAAGTTTTAAAGTCTTTTCTACCACTGTCCCTAGCGCCTGCTGACGTCTCTTCCTGCACTAAGTACACTGGAAAATGGCTGAATCCAAGATGGCTGAGGCTATTTATAGGGCTATGACATCACAGTGTTGGCTGGTTGCTGATTAGCTGCATGCATGGCATTGTGGATGATCTCTCGTTCCCAGAGTTCCTTACTCCATGTCCTAACACGTGCAGCAGCCATTTTAGGAAAAAATTTGATTCGCTACCGCGAAGCGTGAGAAAGTTCGGATTCGGTGCAAATCAAATTTTTTCCGAAATTCAAATTGAATTCCACTTCGTCAACATCGATTTGCTCATCTCCTAAAAATAATCTAAGATTCTCTTCTAGGATTTGATCCTGGGACATCTATGTGGAAGGCTGACCCTTTACCTCCAGGCTATAGTCTTATCAGATTGAGAAGAGTGGTTTTCAACACTTAGAAGGCTAATACATAATACTGGTTTCTTTATAATCATATATTGTGCCTGTGAATAAACCAGCAATATATATATTAGCTTTCTAAGCATAGAAAACCTATATTTCCACCCATGATGCTCCAATGCGCTCATTTGCATATGAATAAAAATGCAGATATCTCTGCAACTTTTTAACATGCAAACAAAACAAAGGTATCATTTGAATTAGCCTGATGAGCCCTACCAGGTAGTATGCGTGGTTTAAAGAGCGTCTGTTAGCAGATTTGTACCTATGAAACTGGCTGACCTGCTGAATGTGCGCTTGGCAGCTGAAGGCAGGGCTGTGGAGTCTGAGGCAATTTTGGGTACCTGGAGACTCCGACTCCTACTAGATTTAAATTGGAATAAAAAAATAAAAAAGCAAGCTTAAATGTCCCAATTCACAAAAAGTTATAATAATTACCGTATTTTTCGCCCTATAAGACGCACCTAGGTTTTTGAGGAAGAAAATAAGAAAAAAAATATTTGGAACCAAAAGGTGTGCTTTTGGTGGGTTTTGAGCTAATGGTGGTCTGTGGATGACACTGTTATGGGGGCATCTGTGGGTGGCACTGTTATGGGGGCATCTGTGGGTGGCACTGTTATGGGGGATCATTGTGGGGGTATCTGTGGATTACACATATATAGCATCTTATCTTATGTGTCATTCACAGATCCCCTTATAACAGTGTTCCTGTGTAGTGAATGGGGGCCGGCATCTGTTTCTGTAATGGCAGCGGGGCCCGGTGCCTGCTCCATTCATAAAGTGGGCGGAGCAGGCGTGTGACGTAGTGAGCCCGGCCTCCTGACTGCCAAGAAGTTTTTAAGATGATTGGAATAGTATACTGTATACTACAGTGAGCGGGGCTCGGTGTAGTAGAATACAGTGACTGCACCGGGCCCCGCTGCCATTAGAGAAACAGATGCCGGCCCCCAGCCCCTCCTCCCTCTCAGCCTATTCACCGGACGGTCGTAGCATTCGCCCCATAAGACTGCTATTTTTCCCCCACTTTTGCGAAAAATACAGTACTTCTCTACTGTAAGAATAAAGGCCAATGCATGCAGTGCGTCACGTTACCGCAAAACAAACACGTTAAGTGACAATGAAGAAACATGCTTTTCATATGCTTCACTATATGGCACACAATGCACAGTTAAGGAGCGGCAATACTTATACTTTCCATTGTGTTGTGTTCCGCTGTTACAGGGAACGCAACGCCCATGGTTAACCTATCCTCTCACTGATAACTGATTAAGTAAATATGTTTTTTGCAGGACTAGAGACATTTGTATAAGTGAAGGGAATGGATAGTCAATAGTTTAAGATTGAAGCTGTAAACCATTTGAAAAACTGCTGTCATTCAGCTAAGGCTATAACAACTTGTAAACTCGATTGTTAGCTTAAACTTTAAACATAACTATGGGATTCTACTAGGGAAATCATGTTTTACAATAAATGCCCCTTCCCCTGCCCCTTCTTGGATCCTCCCACTGCCCTATCTTCAGCAGAAGATCAGCACACAAAGGAGAAGGCAGCAGCTTCCTAGCCAATAGTTCTGTGGGGTAATGACATAGTAATGACATTCGCATATTAAATACAAAGGAGTCGGAGTCGGGGAGTCGGAGTCGGAGTCAGAAGTACCAAAAACTGAGAAGTCGGAGTTGGAGTCGGACCATTTATCTATCGACTCCACAGCCCTGGCTGAAGGCATCTGTGTTGGTCCCATGTTCATATGTGCCCACATTGCTTAGATAAATGAAGTTTTAATATATGCAAATAAGTCTCTAGGAGCAATGAGCTCGGTTCTTTCTGCAATAACAGCGCCCCCGTTGCTCCTAGAGGCTCATTTGCATATATTAAAACATAATTTTTCTCAGCAATGCAGGCACATATGAACATGGGACCAACACAGATGCCCTCAACTGCCAAGTGCATATATATCCATAGACCACCCACCAAATGCACAAAGGCCAACAGTTTGTCCTGATGGCCTTCATCCAGCCAGAATATGTTGGTGCCTTTTTTTTTTGTTGCTGGATAGAATAGTTGAATTCACTACATAGGAGCCTATGGACAGTGGTGGCAAGAACCTATGCAAGACTTTCCCTATGAAAGAACCATATTGTTAGCAAATAAATGAGTCTGAAATTGGATAAGTGCATGCTAAAGTTGTTGAGGGAGATAACTAACACCAGGTCCTTCTGCCTTGTGTGGTAGGATGACCACTATAATGAGGGTCTCATTTTGATCTTGGGGCCTCTCTCTTACATATCCAGAGTTTGTTGAGTACCCAGGGGTCTTTGGTACAGTGCAGTTACCTAAGCATTTTATTGTATACTGCCCACTGTAAAGAATGTTCTCCTTAATGGCCAAGGATATCCCAAGGAATGGTGAGCATACTGTATATTCAGTGTTCTGAAAAAGAACAATGATTTTTTTATTTTTTTTAGGCAAGACAACCCTTCGAACATTGATGAGAATGGATGAGAATGGACGGAAAGAAGAATGAGAAACTCTTTTATGTACATTGTAAGAGTGGGTTCACACTAGCATTATGGAGTCTGTTATGGCTTTCCGTAATAACAGGATTATAATGGAAAATAACGGAATCCATAAGACGGAAGGATGGATTCGTTTTTGCTGCCCATAGACTTACATTATGACGAAATGCAAAACGGACGCCTTTAAAAGGCATTCCGTTTGCTCTCCGTTCTAATAGAAGTCTATGGGAATCAAAACTGATCCGTCTGGTTCACGTTATGCAAAACGGAAAACAAAGTCCTGTCGACAGGACTTTGTTTTCCGTCTTGCATAACGGGACCCAGATGGATCCGTTATGTTTTCCCATAGACTTCTATTAGGACGGAGCAAAACGGAATGCCTCTTAAAGGCTTCCGTTTTGAATTCCATCCTATGGATTCCGTTATTTTCCGTTATAACCCTGTTATAACGGAAAGCCATAACGGACTCCATAACGCTAGTGTGAACCCACACTAGGTCATGCAACGTATAAAATGTAATTACCACACCAACTATTGGCTTGTCAACCAAACAGCAAACATTGTCTTCAGTATGAACAACAGAAGTGAGTTACGGATTATCATGGTGCATTAGCTTTGCCTCAGTAAAAATGTTGTAAAACGCTGGATAAAACAGTTGGGATTGGCAGGAAAGGCAAATTTTTATGTGTTCATTACATGAATAGCGCAGTTCAACTAACAGGTTAGTCTACCGTATAATTAGCATACTTCTTTTGAACAGTAGCATATTGCTAAGAAGAATTTGACAATGCAGTTGATTTAAAAAGAGCTAAGGCTATTTTCACACTTGCTGCAGTGTGATCCGGCAAGCAGTTCCATCGTCGGAACTGCCTGCCGGATCCGCCAATCTGGATGTGACTGAAAGCATTTGTGAGCCGCATCCGGATGCAAATCCGTCTCACAAATGCATTGCAAGAACGGATCCCTCTCTCCGCTTGTCATGCGGACAGACGGATCCGTCTTGTATCTTTTTTCACATTTTTACCGGTCTGCACATGCGCAGACCGGAAGGACGGATCCAGCATTCCGGTATTTTGAATGCCGGATCCGGCACTAATACATTCCTATGGGAAAAAATGCTGGATCCGGCATTCAGGCAAGTCTTCAGTTTTTTTCACCGGAGATAAAACCGTAGCATGCTGCGGTTTTATCTTTTGCTTGATCAGTCAAAATGACTGAACTGAAGACATCCTGATGCATCCTGAACAGATTACTCTGCATTCAGAATGCATGGGGATATGCCTGATCAGTTCTTTTCCGGTATAGAGCTCCTTTGATGGAGCGCTATGCCGGAAAAGAAAAACGCTAGTGTGACAGTACCCTTAAATGTGTAATTTCAAATAAGTGCTCCAAGTAAGATAAGAGATAAAGATCCATTTTGTGATCACAATGTCTTATACACATCAGTCATTCTGAATTATAACCTCCATAAGAGGATTGTCCCACCAATTCGTTTTGGCTGATCATAACTGGGTTTTTCATAGATGCAGCCTTTTTACTCAATGCACTTTTAATGCATTACCCAATAGCCAAACCAAGCACTGAATCCAAAAATGGGAATCATAGGTAGAGTTGAGCGAATCAAAGTGGATGAAGTGGAATTCGATCCGAATTTCAGGAAAAATTTGATCCGCACCGAATCTGAATTTCCTCACGCTTCGTGGTAACTAATCGCATTTTTTTCCTAAAATGGCTGCTGCAGGTGTGAGGACATGGAGCAAGGAACTCTGGGAAGGCGGGATCATCCATAATGCCATGCATGCAGCCAATCAGCAGCCAGCCAGCCCTGTGATGTCACAGCCCTATAAATAGCCTCAGCCATCTTGGATTCAGCCATTTTCCAGTGTACTTAGTGCAGGGAGAGATGTCAGCAGGTGCTAGGGACTTTAAAACTTTTATTTTGCTGTATAGAAGTTCAGGGAAAGGATATGGAGGAATCATTCCACATGTTGAACAGGATTCAGTAGGGGAAGATACAGCCTGGGAAATGGGAACAATCCTATTACACCTTGCTGCACTGACTGGGGATCTAAATTCCCATTATACAGCTCTGTAATCCCAGCAAACCGTCCTTATTAGGGTGCAAGTGTTGTTTGATACAGTCGATAAACAGTGTTTATTACAAGGAAATATTTATACGTCTTATTTGCCCTTGTGCTGTACAGTTCCATGTTCTAAAGCATGTTTTGGCGTGTATAAGTAGGAAAAAGGGCTTATTAGCTGTTGTGTTGTGAGGTGCGAAAATTACAGCCCTTTTTGTCATGTATTAGGGCAAAAGTAAAAATATATTTGCCGTTTGCGGTGCAGTTATATGTTCTAAAGCCTTCTGTGGCGTGTATAAGTGGAAAAAAATAAGGGCCTATTTGCCATTCAGCGGTGCAGTTATATGTTCTAAAGCCCTTTTGGCGTGTATTAGTGGCAAAAGAAAAATATTCTCCCCTGTACCCAAAAAAAAATTGGGCTTATGATTTGGTAGCCAAAAGCAGGAGTGGGTACAAAACACAGAAGACTTGCAAATATTCTGTTCACGTGTCACCTCTGTTTTGGATCCACCCTTGTTTTTTTTACATTAGCAATACTGATGGATTACTGACCAAATGCTGACCGAGTGAGGGTGGATGCTCAACAGACAGGATCGTTTTTTTGGGGGATTATTGTTCTGACGGATCAGAAGAAGGGCAAAATAATCAGTGACGTCAACACAAACTTACCGCTGACACCCTCTCTACTCTGTCGGGGCTCTATTTGTATAAGCGTTTAATAGAACAGGGTCTGTAGACATCTATGTGGAATCAGCTGGCGACGGTGTAAAAGCAGTGCACTTCTTCTTGGCGCTAACATCGACCTTTACGGCTGAGTTCATACTTGAGTTATTTGGTCAGTTTTGGCCCCGTGATTGCCCTAATAAGTGAAGTGTGCAGTGATTCTAAGAGCGACGCCTGTCATCTGCGTGTCATAGTGACTCACAGTATTATTTCACTAGCACAGCAGACTCCCTGCATGTTACTGCAAGGCACAGTATTCTACACCCCTATAAAGGCTCTCTGAACACAGGAAATAGATGTTTTTTAACTCGATTCGCCGCAAATAAATTCGGATCAAAGCAACTGGCCGAATCGAATTTTTGAAAAATTCTCTCATCTCTAATCATAAGGCATCCCTTGAGGCCTTAGGCACATAGAAAAGCTGTGTGCATGGAGCCTGAACTGTGGCGGTTCCATAGTAGGCACACTGTGTACCTCCATATGGGGCCTCCATACACAGGGGCGTAGCTATAGGGGGTGTAGAGGTAGCAGTCGCTACCGGGCCCAGGAGCCTGAGGGGGCCCAAAGACCCTTGTGCTGCATTAGAAGACACCGGTATTATAGAAAGTGCATACTGGTCAAGTTGGAGGGAGGGAAGAGGTTCGGTCAAAATGGAGGGGAAGGGGGATGCTGTTATCAATTTTTGCTGTTTCAGTGCTTGGTCACAAAGCACTGAGGGAACGGGGCCTAAGCTGAGCTCTTGCACCAGGGCCCATGAGCCTTTAGCTACGCCCCTGTCCATACACCATATTGTTCTCCGATAGAACGAATTCCTTTATGCAAAAATATCTCTGTAATATTACATCTATTAGAAAAAAAAAACACAAATATTGCCTCATCGATTGCCAATGAATTTGCCTCCATAAGAAATTATGTTTGCCTCCATAAGAAACTGGATGCACATGGAGGCAAAATCCAGATATTGATGGGTGCAATATTACAGATCTGTACAGCACAAGCTGCACTATTACTATTTTCATTTAAAGATCAATTCCTAATTTTACCTAATAACAAATCCATGGAAAAAACTGCTGCACCAAAACTGCACTCTACGTACAAGCAAAAAGCATTTCTTCGAACGTTTTCTTTTTAAAGAAAAACATATAAAAGTGCCCTGCAAACCTGTGTTATAATTATCACTTTAAATAGATATGTCATTATTCGCTAAAAGGCACGGACAGCTTTGCATAATTGTTTTTTTATTGAATGGCATCTATTATGTGATAAAATCAAGTTTGCAATTGCCTGTAATTAACAATTCTTCACTGTTCATCTTCTGCAACCTGCATGTGCTCACATACATTGCAGGCTGCTCAGTCTTGTTTAGAGTGAAATCCGTCAGGGATGCTCTCTGATGGCTCACTCTGCCTTAATCTTTACTTTCCTGAATGATCTTTTAAGCTGACTTCTTTTTGATTTAAGTTTATTTTATTTAGTTATGAAGATGTCTGCCTAAAAGATTGTTCAGGAGAGCAGAGAGAAGGGCTATAGTGTGAGCCGTTGTACTGTGAGCCACAGGGAAGAGCGGAGATGAGAAAAGTGGTGGTAGCAATAATGCGAGTAGTAATTACATCAGCAGTCCTCACACTATGTTGATCCCCTGGGACTGTGCAGTGATGGGAAAGATGCACATTTTCTTCTCTTTGGAGCACACCCAGGTTCTAGGGGTTCTCCTAAATAGCGATAAGCGAATTGGTACCTCAGCGGGTTCGGGTACTGAAGAAATTCAGTTATAACGGAATCCAATGGAATTTGTGACAGAATGCAAAATGGAATGCCTTTAACCCCTTCAAGACCCTGCCATTTTTCACCTTAAAGAGGACCTTTCATCTGGCAAAAAATTGTGAACTAAGTATCATGATATATACAGCGGCGCCCAAGGATCTCACTGCACTTACTATTATCCCTGGGCGCGGCTCCGTTCTCCTGCTTTGCCCTCCGATATGTTCGGTCACTTGGTTATAGTAGGCGGAGACTTAGGGGACTTGGTTATAGTAGGAGGAGACTTAGGGAACTTGGTTATAGTAGGCGGAGACTTAGGGGACTAGTGCTTGCACTGCAAATAGGCAGTGAAAGCGGGCTGGGTTCCAGTCAGAGAACACTGTCTGTGTTCTTCCTGCATTCTGTGCTGACAGTGTGAATTAAAGAAATTTTACTTAAAAAAATGTAATTGTTGAACCAGTGATATTAAATGCATAGTTCACAGACATTTCACTACAAACTGCATTATTCTTAACACTGCATTTTTAATAACAGTGTGCAGTCTGTTTGTAGAAGGGTGTGGGCATTTAATGTCTTTAGATTACAGAAGACACACTTGCAATTTTGATGAAACCGTTTAATAACCTGTATGTACCAAACTTTCAATTTATAGGATACTTGTGACTTTAATTTATAGGTGTCATGGTTCCCCCAGCCGCCGCTGCCCCACATGCCAGGGTGAGCTGCCATTCTTCTAGAATAAAGGCTGGTACCTTCAGTGTGCAGGCACCAGTGAATTTCTGTCCTCTGGCTCCCCCTACTGGTTCCTTGTGTTATAAAAGACTCCTCCAGCTTTGGATTTCTGGATTTGACTTGGTGACTAAAGTTTTGGCTTCTGGCTTTCTGGTATTGTATTGATCTCCTGGTTCTGTCTCTTTGGCGTGTTTTGGTTTCCTCATTTGCCTCTGTCATTACTTGTCCTGTATTGATCAACTGGGTTTTGACCGTTTTTCAATAAGACAAAGTCCAGCTGTGGGTCACTGCCTAGGTGATCATGCAAGCAGGTTGGAATAGTGGGTCCAGGCAGTTTAGAGCTGCACTATCCCTGTTTGAGTGTGACAGTATTTATTATCTGGAAAATAAGCCTCATAATAAAATTTCTGGAAAAAGGAAGAGTGTAAAATGAAAGACCCATGCCTTGTCCCCCCAGAGTTAGAATGTGCGTACTAGCAGCAGTAGCAGCAGGATGAGCCATCCAGGCCACAGTTCTCCCAATAATAATCTTGCACCTTCTGAAAGGCAAAACATTATTATTGAGGACAAAGAGGATGAATTTGTGAACTGGATGGCTCGCTCCTCCTCTCAATCACAGCAGGACGATGTGAAGGTCACTTCTGAGTTTCGGCGCTAAGGCATAGCATTCCTCTTGCTCCTCCTCCTTGCAACGCCAGAGAAGACTCAGTTTCAATTGCATCCTCTCTGTCTTCACTAACCCTTCCTAGTGGGGAACCATCTTTTTTTCCTAAGAAGAGGCAGAAAACCCCCCACCATACTGTTGATGAGTTGTGTGAGAACAGTCAGTTTGGACTGCCATGAGGAGGAGGGTCAAGGAAGGGTGAGGGAATACATTCATTGACCGTGTTGGTGGTGCTGGTGGTAGCAGCGGAACCTGGAGCCATAGTGGTTGTAGCTGGACAGCTAAGACCTGTCCTAGGTAGCTAACATATCTTATATGTTTATACAGCCAGACCTGCCAATAACCTTAATACAGTATGTTTGTGTGTTAAAGACAAAAGCAAAGTTATTTACAGTGACTTCATGTTTGGATGTCATATAACTGTTATATATATTGTGTTCACAGAAGCAGAAAAGATAATATGCCTTTAAGATTCATTATATGGATGTGAGGTAAGCTCAATGACACAGTAGAAACAACAGGAAGCATAGAGTTAAATTGTTGTTGCTGGGCAGGAGTCTAGACCAATCACAGCCAGGCTCACACACAGCAGGAGTCTTGGCTAATCACAGTCAGACTCACACACAGCCTGCGTGGAAAATTCCCTAGCAGGAGCTGCTAGAAATTATTATTCACCAGAGAGAGAAGCTGAACAGACATTCACTCTACTAAGAGCTGTGTTTTATGGAAGCAGAGAGGCCAAAATAGTTCCACCAATTGCAAATTCCAAATTCAATTGCAAACTACAAAGTTCACAATCCAAATTCAAATTCCATATTGCAATCCAAATTGCATACAACCATATCAGATCATATTCAACCAATCTGCAAATAGTTACTACTAACTGCATATTGCAAATTGCGACCAAATTCAGAAAGTGAACTATTAGTTAGACCTCAGATATACCTCTCAGAGAGATCATAAAGTGCTTAAATAAGTTAAAGTGAGACTACAGATACTCAAGAAAGAAATATATCCACCATTTTATGTTGAATGACAAGATTGAACAGTTGAGCCACCATCTTATGCATACTGCCATTTTGTGATATATTTTCAACACGTGTTATGTACATGGACTATCTGCTGCAGAGGCGGCAGCGTTATATATGAAGAAAAGTTGAAGTTAATAAAGAAGTTATTTCAAGCATTTGGTGTGATCTTTAAACCTACTGTTTCCATAGAACGGCGCTAGAGGAATTACAGAGTAATAGACAGTCTGGTTAGACTAAAAGTAAGAGATACCAAAATTCTTCTAATGCCACAGCGCAAAAGGCACTTCATAGTGCTACACGTGCCACAGTGGTGGTGGTAAGAGCAGTAGTAGTGACAGTGGCACTCAGGGAAAATACAGAGCAGGAAATCAGGAGGGTAGTCAAGGAGCCCATGATGAGATATCACAGTCTGATAAAAGTGGCATGGAGGGTTAGGATGATGATTGTTTTTGGATGAGACCTGGGAACTGGATCAGGATGATGAGGAGGAGTTGACAGCAGAGGAGGAGGGTGGTGGTCGTGGTTGAGGCAACAAAGAATAGAGACAACATACGGTCATAACCTCCCGAAAAACTGCCAGGCCAAGGTCTGCTTCTGGAACTGGTAATGCCACTGACACTGTGGGTGCAGGCTCAAAACATGCCTGTTTCTCTTTTCTGCTACTCTAAATATATTGTGATTTGATTTTGGTGAATAGAGAGAAAGAGAGATAGAAAAGAAAAAAAATAATATTCTAGGAGACCTCAAAGTGTCATCCACAACTTTTCATGACCCGAATCGATTCAGTCAACCTATTTGGCCGAATCAAACTGAAATAAAATTTTGAGAGATTGAGAGATCATCTCTAGTCCCTACCTTGCTGACTTGCTGCCAGTGCTGATCACTGGCATCTCTGTACATTTCTCTATTCCCTGCACATCTCTGATAGCGAGCAAAGGTAAGAGTGAGTGAGAGAGAGAGAACGGGACTGATGTGGTCAGTGCTGACAGTATACCAGACGGTAGTACACTGACTGCAAGACGATAATATCAGTCAGTTTTCATCTCTCTTCTCTGTGCTCACTAACAATTGGAAATGCAGGGATAGTAATTATCAGAGCTGCCAACGATCAGAGCTGCTAGCAAATCAGATAGGCAGGGACAAGACAAATATATAGGTATGTGGAGAGGCAGGGGCTAGGGTTGAGAAAACTGTATTTACACATAGCAGTCTTCAGTGTTCAGTAGACAATGAAGACAGGCTCTCTGTAACAGCACTGGTAAAAATAAACACATTTCCCTAATAAAGTACATTGCAAGATGTACAGTACAAGAAATAATAGAATCACTGTTCCTACGCAAGATTAAAAATAATTTGAAATGACAGCTACTTTGGATTTTAATGGCTTGCACGCTGACAGTTGTGGGGACAAGAAAGAATTTATGTGTTTTTATTGTTCTACATTTCTCTATGTAGAATCAGGTATCATTATCATTAGTGATGGACGAACATCTGCCAGGACTGTTCGCGAACGCGATCAAATGTTTGTGAACCGCAAGTTTGCGGCGGGTCCTAATCATTTCAATGGCAGGCGAACCTGAAAAACCTTCAGCTCATATTTGCAGCCAAGAAATAATTACTAGAAGTCCACAAATAGTCCCACAACATGGACAGTGACATACCAGATGTACTATTTGAATTTGCGATCTCAATTCATAATTTTTTTCAATGCGAAATATCGGCAATATAATTTTCGCATGCGCAAATGCACTATACAGTACCCAAATGCACTATAAAGAAAGTATATTGGTATATAACAATCCACTTCAATCAGTTGTTTTGGGGGGCAACTGGTATATCACAACAGTTATAATTATTTTTTCCAATACGGTTTGTCACTGTGTGTAGCAGTGAACGAGTGAACGCAGCAAAACAGCAAACAAATGCTGCAGTACCCAAATGCATTATATAGAAAGTATATTATTGGTATATAAGACCCCGCTTCTATCAGTTTTTTTGGGGGGGCAACTGGTATATCACACCAGTTATAATTATTTCTTGTAATTGCGTTTGTCACTCTGTGTAGCTGCAGTATCGCTGCAGAACCGCTCATCACTGCTGCACAATACAAATCCACTATAATATGCTTTCTATGTTAGAAAGTATGTGTATTACACCCCTCTGGACTGCACACCTATCAATAGTACACCTATACCAGTGTCTGGTTTACAAAAAAAAAAAGGTTAGAAATTGATGGAAACCCCATCAAAATGGTTTGGAAACAGCATTAAGAGGATAGCTGGATGCATCTTGGACTCCTATTATCTACAACATACAATAGACAACTACACAAAGGCTATATGCCAAAAGCCAGGTATGTGCAAGCCATCAATCTATCCATGAGACACATAACAGGCTTAGTCAGCATACCTGACAATGGCAGCCTTGTTCACTATGAGACATTCCAAACCAGCTCTCATCTGACTGAGAGCCAGTAAGCCTCACAGTTGCTTCACATCTGTTTGATGGCTTGGGTGGACCTGCGCACCTAGATCAATATCAGTAGGGTGACAACATTTTTTGATTGTCCTAACATAATACTTAATAACCTTTCTATACAGTTTTGTCATGTAAAAACAAATTTGCATAAACATGAAATATGGGAAAGACATGCAAATGAGCAGAATCTGCATTTGCATGGAAAATTCAAAATTCTACACTACTCATGAACAGCGCCATCTATTGATTTCATAGTCTGATAACAAGACTTAGTGTAACCTTTTGTATGGAAAATTTGCGATAAAAATTTGTGATTAGGATATTCGCGATCTACACTAATGAATAGTGATGAGCGGCAGGGGCTATATTCGAGATCGTGATATTTCACAAATATTTTGTCGAATATTCGTCATATATTCGAAAATAATTCAAGATTATTTTACTGAATGTGATTAATCGGCAATGTAAAAATCTCATTATGCAAATTCAGAACGCGAAATACAGGCGCGGGTCACTTTGACTACATTTTCAAGCTGGTTTAAGTTTCCTGAGACTGGAGAAAATGGTTGGCATGGCAGAACATTAGAATAGCTTTATATGCAGATAGAGTCAAAGTGCTCCAATATATTTGCGATTGCACTAATCGGCAGTGATTAGAATATTTTATTGCACTACGTGCAACTTCACATTTTAACAGCTCTGACTACAGATTACTGATTAGTGCACTAATTATTGTTGTGAACTTGACATTGCTTCATTCTCATTGGCCCACAAACAAGAAGCAGAGAGAAATCATATGCTCACATGAAAAAAAATGCAGAATATTCTATATAACGAATATATAGCACTATATTCTAAATATTCGCAAATTCTCAAAGTGACAATATTCACTATAAAAATTCGCTATTCGAATATTCGTGCTCAACACTACTCATTACAGTGCCATCTATTGGATTCATAGTCTTATGACAAGACTAATAGTCTTGTCATAAGACTATCAAACCAATAGATGGCACTATTAATGAGTAGTGTAGATTGTAAATTTTCTATGCAAATGTTTTTTCAGCTGAAAAACAAGGCAGATTCTGATCATTTGCATGTTTTTCCCATATGCCCAAATTTATGCAAATTAGATTTTACATGACAAAACTGTATAGAAAGCTTATTAAATATTATGTTAGGACAATCAGAAAACTTTTTGTCACCCTAATGATATTGATCTAGGTGCACAGGTCCATCCAAGCCATCCAACAGATCTCAAGTAACTTTTAGGCTTACTGCTTCTCAGATGAGAGCTGTTTTGGAATGTCTCATAGCGCACAAGGCTGCCATTGGAAGGTATGCTGACTCAGCCTGTCATCTGTCTCATGGATAGATTGATGGCTTGAGTATACCTGGCTTTTTGCATATAGCCTTTATGTAGTTGTCTATTGTGTGTCGTAGATAATAGAAGTCCAAGATGCATCCAGCCATCCTCTTAATGCTGATTCCAAACCATTTTGATGGGGTTTCCATCAATTTCTAACCTTTTTTTGTGAACCAGACACCCTCTCTTCTTCTGATCAGGGGGTGCCTGGTTTGATGCTTGGGTCTCCCATTGACTTTCGTTGTATTAAATTGTACTCAAGCACCCGCAGTATTCGGCCGAGCACTCCGATGTGCCGAGCATAGTGATGCTCGAGCCGAACAGCAGTTCAGCCGAGCATGCTCGCTCAACACTAATTATCATTAAGGTAATCCTACAAAACATGAAAATTTGTTCACCTTTAGAACCTAACAAAACACCTGACACTTGATGGTCTTGTGTCTAAGATCGACTAATTAGAAGACATGTTTTTGTCTTCTTTCTCTCTCCCTGGAGACGAGGGACACCTTGCATAATTACTTGCGCAATTATTGTCATGTAGTATTAGTTGTTTTTTGTCACTGTTTTTTTTTTTCTCATACCACAGATATTTATTGTTGCAACAGGATGAACCATACGAAACACTGTCATAAAAAATGTCTTTAATGAAAATTGTGAGCTAATATCAGGCCTCATTCAGACAAATATATTGTAACTGTGTTGAACTATACTTGGCATGTAACAACCATACACCCCTGACCACACATGCCTACGATCCTCAGTTCGGTAGAACCATAAATAAAGCTTAAAGAGGAGCTGTCACCTCTCCTGACATGTCTGTTGTAATAACTACTTGCATTCTCCATGTAATAACAATTCTGGAGCATCTATTCTTATCACTCTTAACACTATACATCTAGTACAAGAAACAAAAGCTTTACATCCACATAGGAAGAACTTATGTTTTAAGGTCTATTGGCTCTATCTATCTATTCTTAAGGCTCTATGTTGAGCCATTCTTTTATTATTTCTATTAGAAGTTATGAATGAATTTTCAGCAGCTTGCAGAAAACGTACAGATAGGTGTTACCAGTTGGGGAGAGGGGGGGTGTCCATGCGCAGTCTGACACCAGCAGCATGGATTGGACAGAGTGCCGGCAATTTATTTGTAAAATTCAAGCAAGAATATTACAGGAATGGCGCAACATAGAGTCATAAGAATAGATGCCCCAGAATTAGTATTACATGGGGAATAAAAGTAGTTACTAAAACATGTCAAGTAAGGTGAAAGGTCATCTTTAATAGCACTTTCACATGAAATAATTTAATATCCATACTGTGCCTATATTTATATGGTCCGCATTGCAGAGATCACAATAAACTATAAGGCTTAAACGAGTTGGCCACCTTTGTGGGGGGCAGGGTTGTAAAAAACCCCTCCTGGGCAGACCTGCAAAGGGAAGCATAGTTACCTGTTTCCTGGAATTTAGTCCCGGCTTCTTTTCCCTCCAGCTTTGGCCCCCCAACTTCAACATCCAGTTTGATGCCACTGCAGTCGATTGTTAGCTGCAGTGGTAATCTGCTTGACAATTGGCAGCAGTATCGCCAAGCGAGATATAGACAGCGAGGAACCCGAGCAAGGCATCTGAGGTCAGGGAGTGAAGTAGCCTGAATGATCCATCCACCCCACCCCACTCCCCTTCAATGGTGGTCAATAGAGATGTCCCAAACTATTCGCCGGCGAACATAGCTTGACTGTGAAATAATAGCAGTCAGTTGCCTGCACGCGTGTGTGTTTCAGGCCCTGCAAGTGCATAGTGTCACCAGCGCAACTTATATCTGGTGTCACAGTAGATTACATTTAAAAAAACAAAACAATTTTGACTGTGAAATAATAGCAGTCAGTTGCCTGCACGCATGTGTGTTTCAGGCCCTGCAAGTGCACAGTGTCACCAGCGCAACTCATATCTGGTGTCACAGTAGATTACATAAAAAAAAATCTAAACTATTTTGACTGTGAAATAATAGCAGTCAGTTGCCTGCACGTGTGTGTGTTTCAGGCCCTTCAAATGCATAGTGTCACCAGCGCAACTCATATCTGGTGTCACAGTAGATTACATAAAAAAAATAAAAACTTTTTTTGACTGTAATAGATTGAATAGCAAGCGTGTGTGTCAGGCCCACAGCGTCTACTCTGCCAACTTCTGCCAGTGCACAGTGCCACTCATATCTAGTGTCACAGTAGCTTGCACGCATAGTACAACTAAACTAATCTAAAAAAAAAGACAGGCAGAGGCAGGCCACCCCGCAGGGGCCGTCGTGGTGCTGTGATTCCCTTTGGCCCTAGAATAATGCCCAGTGTTCAGAGGCCACGTACCCTGAACTCGAAAAGTTCTGAGGACATAGTTGACTGGCTAACACAGGACACCCAATCTTCTACAGCTTCCGCTCGGAACCTTGACGCACCATCCTCCTCCAGCTCAGCTTCGGGCACCTCTCAAGTTACCACTCGTCTGCCTGCTGCCACCACCAACACTAGCACCACAGCTGCTTCACTTGATCTGTCAGAGGAGTTATTTATCAGTTGGAAGAAATTAGTGATGCGCAACCATTATTTTCAGAGGATGTAGGTAACAGGGATATGTCTCAGTCAGGCAGCATTACACAGATGGACGTACGGTGGGATGATGATGATGTTGTACCCACTGCTGCTTCCTATGCTGAGTTGTCAGATACAAGTGAAGCGGTTGATGATGGCGATGTGTCCGTGGATGTCACGTGAGTGCCCGCTCGAAGAGAAGAAGAACAGGGGGAAAGTTCAGATGGGGAGACAGAGAGGAGGAGGAGATGAGTTGGAAGCACGGGGAAGTCGTCGCAAGGAGCTAGTGGCACAGTCAGACAGCATGCATCGGCACCCGGGTCAGCCATACAGCACGCCAATCAACGCATGCTGTTGCCACCACCAGAATGACGTCATTGCAGAGATCAGCAGTGTGGTATTTTTTTGGTGTGTCTGCCTCTGACACCAGCGATGCCATTTGCAACCTGTGCCAAAAGAAACTGAGTCATGGGAAGTCCAACACCCACCTAGGTACAACTGCTTTGTGAAGGCACATTATCTCACATCACAAACACCTATGGGATCAACACATGAGTACAAGCAGCACACAAACTCAAAGCCGCCATCCTCCTCCTGGTCCAGCATCTTCAGCCACGTCAACCACTGCTGTCCTCCTTGCCCCCTCTCAACCACCCGCCACTCCGTCTCTCGCCTTGAGCAGTTCCGGCTCATCTGCCCACAGTCAGGTGTCTGTCAAGGACATGTTTGAGCGTAAGAAGCCAATGTCACAAAGTCATCCCCTTGCCCAGCGTCTGAAAGCTGGCTTGTCGGAACTCTTAGCCCGCCAGCTTTTACCATACAAGCTGGTGGAGTCTGAAGCCTTCCAAAAATTTGTAGCTATTAGGACACCGCAGTGGAAGGTACCCGGACGAAATTTCTTTGCACAAAAGTCAATCCCCAACCTGTACTCGATTGTGCAAAAGGAAATCATGGCATGTCTGGCACACAGTGTTGGGGCAAGGGTCCATCTGACCACTGATACCTGGTCTGCAAAGCCCGGTCAGGGCAGGTATATCACCTACACTGCGCATTGGGTAAACCTGCTGACGGCTGCTAAGCATGGAATGCGTGGCTCTGCAGAGGAGTTGGTGACACCGCCATGACTTGCAGGCAGGCCTGCTGCCACCTCCTCTAATCCTCCTACTCCATTCTCTTCCATAACCTCCTCGGCTGAGTCCTCTTCTGCTGCTGAGTTTTGCTCCACATCAACGGCACCCCCTCAGCTCCCCAGGGGCTATTCTACATCCTGGATACGACAGTGTCACGCCGTCTTGGGGTTTACTTGCCTGAAAGCAGAGAGTCACACTAGACCAGCACTCCTGTCCGCCCTGAACACACAGGTGGACCAGTGGCTAACTCCGCACCAACTGGAGATCGGCAAAGTGGTGTGTGACAACGGAAGCAATTTGTTGGCTGCATTGAATTTGGGCAAGTTGACACATGTGCCGTGCATGGCACATGTGTTGAATCTGATTGTACAACACTTTGAGCGTAAGTACCCAGGCTTAAATGATGTCCTCAAGCAGGCCAGGAAGGTATGTGGCCATTTCAGGCGTTCCTACAAGGCCATGGCGCACTTTTCAGATATCCAGCGGCAAAACAACATGCCAGTGAGGCATTTGATTTGCGACAGCCCGACACGTTGGAATTCAACATTCCTAATGTTCGACCGCCTGCTCCTACAAGAAAAAGCCATCAACAAGTATTTATATCACCGGGGTGCTAGGACAGCCTCTGCGGAGCTGGGAATTTTTTTGCCACGTTACTGGACACTCATGCGCAATGCCTGTAGGCTCATGCGTCCTTTTGAGGAGGTGACAAACCTATTCAGTCGCACCGAAGGCACCATCAGCGACATTTGTTTTCTTCCTGGAGCATGCCCTGTGAAGAGTGCTGGATCAGGCCGTACATGAGCGTGAAGAGGAAGAGGAAGAGTTGTGGTCACCATCACCACCAGAAACGGCCTTATCAGCATCGCTTGCTGGACCTGCGGCAACGCTGGAAGAGGAGTGTGAGGAAGAGGAGTCAGAGGAGGAATGTGGCTTTGAGGAGGAGGAGGAAGACCAACCACAGCAGGCATCCCAGGGTGCTCGTTGTCACCTATCTGGTACCCGTGGTGTTGTACGTGGCTGGGGGGAAGAACAGACTTTCAGTGAGATCACTGAGGACGAGGAACGGGACATGAGTAGCTCGGCATCCAACCTTGTGCTAATGGGGTCTTTCATGCTGTCGTGCCTGTTGAGGGACCCTCGTATAAAAAGGCTGAAGGAGAACGACCTGTACTGGGTGGCCACGCTACTTGAAATCCGGTATAAGCAGAAAGTGCCTGAAATGTTACCAAATTACCGCAAGTCGGAAAGGATGCAGCAGTTTAAAAATAAATTAAAAAGTATGCTTTACACAGCATATAAGGGTGATGTCACAGCACAACGAGAATCTAACAGGGGAAGAGGTGGAAGTAATCCTCCTCCTACCACGACTTGACCTGTGGCCTGAGCTATCCCAATTTGCGATAGAAATTCTGGCCTGCCCCGCTTCAAGTGTCCTGTCAGAAAGGACCTTCAGTGCAACAGGAGGTATTGTCACTGAGAAGAGAAGTCGCCTAGGTCAAAAAAGTCTAAATTACCTAACCTTTATTAAGATGAATGGGGCATGGATCCCGAAGGGACTGACAGTGGGCGATACATTTGCCTAATAAAGGCCTGGTGATAAGATGAGCTGCCTTGGGCTAAAAATGGTCCACACGCTGCTGTATTTTATTTCTGCATGCCAGATGACTTGCGTGACTTATCCGCCACCAACTAGGGTTCAAGCCGCAATGTTTTAGTGCACTTTCTGTCTGGAAGACATACATCTTTCTGGCCGCTGCTACAGCAGCGGCTGCAACAGTACCTGGTTTTTCAGGCATGTGTACATGCCTCATTTTTCTGGCCTCTGGTGCTGCACTGTGGCTGCAAAAACAAAACAGGCACAAAAATGTGTCAATTCCCCTTTGTGATCGTTACCTTGTTGTGGTGAAGGGGCTTGCATATCACAATGAAGCGACCACCTCTGAGTGTGTTGGCAATGGCAATGTTGGCACACCCCAGATGATAAGGTCATTGCTTCATTGTGAACAGACCAAAAGCGATCGGCTGGATAACTTTGCATAGAAAAAACATTAATTTTCTTTGTGATCATCTAAGGTGATCATTAAAGCCTACTAGGCCAACAATGGGCCCACACTACAGAATCATTGTTTTCTGGGTCACTTAACTGTCACTGAACTACCTCAGCATCACCATAGGCTTTTAAAAAACCCCATCGCCTGCAATCTCCCAAACGTGCGCACGAGCATGTCATCACTACACCAAGATTGACGCATAGAGGAATAAAATTTATGTCATGAGTGTGTCAACTATTGACAACTGTTTGTGGTTGTCTAAAATCTATTCCATAAACCGGCCCCTGATAGGGGACATAACAGGGATTAAACTGATAGGAATAGTACTACTTAACACACCACTGATATCTGGTGGCACAGTTCATTGCACGGCGCACGCGCAGTGCACCAAATTGGGTGTAGGAGGACCGACCATGCATCTTTTTCCATCTCCCGGTTCCTAAAATATATTCCATAGACCGGCCCTTGATAGGGGACGTAACAGGGATTAAACTGATAGGAATAGTACTACTTAACACACCACTCATATCTGGTGGCACAGTACATTGCACGGCTCACGCGCAGTGCCCCAAATTGGAAGTGGGAGGACTGACCAAGCATATTTTTCCATCTCCCAGTTCCTAAAATCTATTCCATACACCGGCCCCTGATAGGGGACAAAACAGAGATTAAACTGTTAAGAACAGATTTTTTTTAATTTTAAAAAAAGAGGACAGCCTCTGCGGAGCTGGGTATTTTTTGGCCGCGTTACTGAACGCTCGTGCACAATGGCTGTAGGCTCATGCGTCCTTTTGCGGAGGTGACAAACCTGGTCAGTCAAACCCAAGGCAACATCATCGACCTCATCCCATATGCGTTTTCTCTAGAGCGTGCTCTGCGAAGAGTGCTGAATCAGGCCGTAGAGGAGCATGAAGAGGAAGAGTTATTGACACCATCACCACCAGAAGCAGCCTTGTCGTCGTCGATTGCTGGACCTGCGGAAACGCAGAAAGAGGAGTCTGAAGAAGAGGAGTCAGAGGAGGAACATGGCTTTGAGGAGTTAGAAGACCAACCACAGCAGGAGTCCCAGGGGGCTTGTTGTCACCTTTCGAAGAACCTTGGTGTTGTACGCGGCTGGGTGGAGGAAGAGATCTTCAATGACGTCAGTGAGGACATGGAACAGGATATGGCTAGCTTGGTATCCAACCCTGTGCAAATGGGGAGTTTGCGGTTGTGCAAATGGACTGTTTGCGGTTGTTTGCGGTGCGTTAAACGGGGAGTTTGATCTGTCACTGTGAAGCTGGCGTAACCCTTACACTACCTGATCGATACAACATCATACCTGATGTTTTAAAGCACGTTATTCCAAATAATTTAGGAATGTTAGGTGATGTATGCCCTTTATGGATTAAAACCCAACTCTGCGTCAACTACGTAATTTTCCATTGGAATTTTGCCATGGATCCAGTGGCGTCTCTAGCTTTCAAATTTTGGGGGGGCACACTGGGGGCCAGGACAAAAGTAGGGGGGGCAGCTATAACAACGATACATTTACACAAGTACACTTAGAAATGCTGCGATACTTTACCCAATACCTAAAACCGCAACAGGGAAGAAAAGTCCAGCTGTCTGTGGATGACACTGCTATGGGGGGGATCTGTGGATGCCACATACCGTGTAATGTATAGCATCTTATGCTATATGTGTCATCCACAGATCCACCCCATGACAGTGTCATCCCCATTTCCCCCTCCAAAACAGTGTCATCCACAGATCCCCCTCCCTATAACAGTGTCATCCACAGATCCCCCTCCCCGCCACTCACAGGAGTGTACATTTGACATTTCTAAACCGTAATCCATATCCTGCAGTAACTTTAACTTTAAATCAGGATTAAGCGGCCGCTCATCTCTACTAGTACCTTAACCTTACACCACTCGGCTAGCTTCGGAAAACAGGGCCAGGCTACAGCCTACAGGTACTGCCTGTTAGTTCTTATCGAGCGAGTGCTGATTTCTGCAGGTCAGAGGATACGGATTACAGTTTAGAAGAAATGTACACTCCTGTGAGCGGTCCAGACCAGTGGCGGATCCAGAGCCTGGTCTCGGGAGGGGCACTTCCAGATTATTTTCTGTCCACCGCCACAGAACAAGGGTGCTTATAGAACAGACTGCACAGTGTACCGGTATACTATATATTGTGGGGCACAGCGTGGCGGTATACTGTATATTGTGGGGCACAGTGTAGGCTATATGTGTATAACAAACATATTTGACATGAAGACTTACAGTTACTTGGCTTGGCCCTTGGGGGTCTCGGACGCCACTTCCACACTTTGGCCGGGGGCTCGGCGGAGCTGATGTGTTTTATCCTAATGAGAAAGATTTCATAATAAGGATTTGGAGAAGGGGCAGAGGAATAGCAGAGCAGGGAGAGGCTGGTGCTGCTACTAGGGGTCATACCATGTGGGAGTAATAAAGCCCACCATAATGCCCCCCGGTAGTAATAATTCTCCTTATAATGTGACAATGCAAAAAATACCCCCTTATGCCCCCAGTTGAGCTAATGTCCCCCATAATGTGCCAGTATAAAATACCCCTATATAGTGCCCCCAGTAAATGCCCCATAGTGCTCCTCTCCCCCTTCCTCCTAGTGCCCCCATAATGTACCAGTATAAAATGCCCCAGTAGATGCCCTCAATGTCCCCCATAATTTTGCAAGCATAAATTACCCCTTCTTAGTGCCCCCGTAGATGACTCCACGTACCAGTAATAAGACCCACATTACGTGCCAGTAATAAGCCCCCCATCATGTGCCAGTAATAAGCCCCCCATCATGTGCCAGTATTAGGTCCCCCCATCATGTGCCAGTATTAGGTCCCCCCCATCATGTGCCAGTATTAAGGCCCCCCCATCATGTGCCATTATTAAGTAAGTACCCCCCCCCTTCATGTGCCATTATTAAGTAAGTCCCCCCCAATGTGCCATCATTAAGTAAGTCCCCCCCAATGTGCCATCATTAAGTAAGTCCCCACCAATGTGCCATTATTAAGTAAGCCCCCCCATCATGTGCCATTATTAGGTAAGTCCCCCCCCCCCCCCCCCCAAGTATCACTATTGTAAAAAAAAAAAAAAAATTATACTTACCTCAGTGTCAGCGATGCGATGCAGGCCTCTTCTGGCCTGTGTCCCACGCTGTATGGCTCAGGCGGCGCGATGACGTCATTGCGCGCCTGCGCCGGCCTCTGATAGGCTGCCGGTCTAGTGCCTGCAGCCTATCAGAGCAAGGGGAAGGGACACGCCTCTCCCTCCCATGCACCGCCGCTTAGTGATGGGAAGTTCGGATCTTTTAGGTGAATCGGTTCATTTGAATCAGCTCATTCAAATGAACCAATTCATGAATCGGATATTCGGTTCACTTGGTGAGTCAGACTGCTGAGCTGACTCGCAAGTGAACCGAAGACTCTAGGTGCCGGTGCGCATGCGCAGATGCTTGATACATTCGATTCACTCACTACTTGCTGCGCTGCTGACTCAGTGCAGTCGGCTCGTCTTCTTCAGCTCTCTCTGAACTCTGATTACTAGTATTGAGTGATTTATTATAGTAAAGGGAAGCTGAGGCTGACGCCGGACAGGAGCACTCAGGAGTCAGACAGGAGTCAGAAGCTGTCACTGTGGTGTGCAATGTGAATTGTTGTCTGTTGTGCATTGTTACCCACAGTGACAACAGTCTGACACTGACAGTACAATCCATAAAGGTGATGTGAACCCACCCTTAGGCCCCTTTAACACTTGCGTTGTCCGGATCCGGCATAGAGTTCCGTCGTCGGGGCTCTATGCCGGAAGAATCCTGATCAGGATTATCCCCATGCATTCTGAATGGAGAGAAATCCGTTCAGGATGCATCAGGATGTCTTCAGTTCCGGAACGGAACGTTTTTTGGCTGGAGAAAATACCGCAGCATGCAGTACTTTTTGCTCCGGCCAAAAATCCTGAAGACTTGCCGCAAGGCCGGATCCGGAATTAATGCCCATTGAAAGGCATTGATCCGGATCCGGCCTTAAGCTAAACGTCGTTTCGGCGCATTGCCGGATACGACGTTTAGCTTTTTCTGAATGGTTACCATGGATGCCGGGACGCTAAAGTCCTGGCAGCCATGGTAAAGTGCAGCGGGGAGCGGCATACTTACCGTCCGTGCGGCTCCCAGGGCGCTCCAGAGTGACGTCAGGGCGCCCCAGGCGCATGGATCACGTGATCGCATGGCACGTCATCTATGCACATGGGGCGCTCTGACGTCATTCTGGAGGGCCCCGGGAGCCGCACGGACTGTAAGTATACCGCTCCCCCGCTCCTCACTACTACTATGGCAACCGGGACTTTAATAGCGTCCTGGCTGCCATAGTAACACTGAAAGCATTTTGAAGACGGATCCGTCTTCAAATGCTTTCAGTACACTTGCGTTTTTTCCGGATCCGGCGTGTACCTCCGGCAAGTGGAGTACACGCCGGATCCGGACAACGCAAGTGTGAAAGGGCCCTTAGTTATATAGCTACTGAATGAGATGCCTTTAACATATATATCTCCTGAGAAGCCAATTTGATTCTAAACGGTTAATTTAATTCAACCTGTAATCTAAACTCTTGTGTCATCTGTCACTTCTCCTGTCCCTTAATCTTATCACTGCTGCAACAAAAGCAGCCTCAGCCTCAGTGTAGGGCTACTTTCACACTAGCGTTCATGGGTCCGCTCGTGAGCTCCGTTTGAAGGAGCTCACGAGCGGACCCGAACGCCTCCGTCCAGCCCTGATGCAGTCTGAATGGAGCGGATCCGCTCAGACTGCATCAGTCTGGCGGCATTCAGCCTCCGCTCCGCTCGCCTCCGCACGGACAGGCGGACAGCTGAACGCTGCTTGCAGCGCTCAGCTGTCCGCCTGGCTGTTCGGATCCGTTCAGACTTACAATGTAAGTCAATGGGAACGGATCCGCTTGAAGAGGTCACCATATGACTCAATCTTCAAGCGGATCCGTCCCCCATTGACTTTACATTGAAAGTCTGAACGGATCCGCTCAGACTGCTTTCACACTTAGAATTTTTTCTAAGTTATTAATGCAGACGGATCCGTACTGAACGGAGCCTCCGTCTGCATTAATATGATCGGATCCGTTCAGAACGGATCCGATCAAGCGCAAGTGTGAAAGTAGCCTTACCTGTTCTACCCTCGGACTCACGGCTCTTTTAACTCAATGAATCGAATGAGTCACAAACTAAGTCGGATCTTTAGATTCTTTTAACTTGTGACTCATTCGATTCCTTTCTATTCTTAGACTCCCTGCACTTACTTGTGTGACTCAGACGACTCGATTCAGAGAGCTGCTGGTGTGCTGTGCTTGCCTTGCCCCCTCAGCTCTGGTCGGTGATTGGTTGGTGGGCGGGGAGGGGTGGGGCTGGCAGAAGCAGCTTCCACTCTGAGATCATATTACGCTCCTCCCCGTCCCTCCCTCAGGCTCCGGCTCCCTGCGTCCCTGCTGCCAGCAGCGTGAGGTGAGAGAGAGACTGTGACTGAGCTGAGCTGAACTCGGATCAGTTAAGTGAATGCTGCTGGCAGCAGGGACGGGGGGGGGGGGCGCATTTTAGTTGGGGGGGCACATGGGGTGGCCCAGCATGATGTTGGGGGGGCCGTGGCCCCCTCTGGCCCCCCCCTGGCGACGCCACTGCATGGATCCCCCTCCGGCATGTCACAGTCCGGGTTTTAGTCCCCTTGAAACAACTTTTCCATCACTACAGGGAGTGCAGAATTATTAGGCAAGTTGTATTTTTGAGGATTAATTTTATTATTGAACAAGAACCATGTTCTCAATGAACCCAAAAAACTCATTAATATCAAAGCTCAATATTTTTGGAAGTAGTTTTTAGTTTGTTTTTAGTTTTAGCTATTTTAGGGGGATATCTGTGTGTGCAGGTGACTATTACTGTACATAATTATTAGGCAACTTAAAAAAAACAAATATATACCCATTTCAATTATTTATTTTTACCAGTGAAACCAATATAACATTTCAACATTCACAAATATACATTTCTGACATTCAAAAACAAAACAAAAACAAATCAGTGACCAATATAGCCACCTTTCTTTGCAAGGACACTCAAAAGCCTGCCATCCATGGATTCTGTCAGTGTTTTGATCTGTTCACCATCAACATTGCGTGCAGCAGCAACCACAGCCTCCCAGACACTGTTCAGAGAGGTGTACTGTTTTCCCTCCTTGTAAATCTCACATTTGATGATGGACCACAGGTTCTCAATAGGGTTCAGATCAGGTGAACAAGGAGGCCATGTCATTAGATTTTCTTCTTTTATACCCTTTCTTGCCAGCCACGTTGTGGAGTACTTGGACGCGTGTGATGGAGCATTGTCCTGCATGAAAATCATGTTTTTCTTACCTTGCAGACTTCTTCCTGTACCACTGCTTGAAGAAGGTGTCTTCCAGAAACTGGCAGTAGGACTGGGAGTTGAGCTTGACTCCATCCTCAACCCAAAAAGGCCCCACAAGCTCATCTTTGATGATACCAGCCCAAACCAGTACTCCACCTCCACCTTGCTGGCATCTGAGTCGGACTGGAGCTCTCTGCCCTTTACCAATCCAGCCATCTGGCCCATCAAGACTCACTCTCATTTCATCAGTCCATAAAACCTTAGAAAAATCAGTCTTGAGATATTTCTTGGCCCAGTCTTGACGTTTCAGCTTGTGTGTCTTGTTCAGTGGTGGTCGTCTTTCAGCCTTTCTTACCTTGGCCATGTCTCTGAGTATTGCACACCTTGTGCTTTTGGGCACTCCAGTGATGTTGCAGCTCTGAAATATGGCCAAACTGGTGGCAAGTGGCATCTTGGCAGCTGCACGTTTTCTCAGTTCATGGGCAGTTATTTTGCGCCTTGGTTTTTCCACACGCTTCTTGCGACCCTGTTGACTATTTTGAATGAAACGCTTGATTGTTCGATGATCACGCTTCAGAAGCTTTGCAATTTTAAGAGTGCTGCATCCCTCTGCAAGATATCTCACTATTTTTGACTTTTCTGAGCCTGTCAAGTCCTTCTTTTGACCCATTTTGCCAAAGGAAAGGAAGTTGCCTAATAATTATGCACACCTGATATAGGGTGTTGATGTCATTAGACCACACCCCTTCTCATTACAGAGATGCACATCACCTATTATGCTTAATTGGTAGTAGGCTTTCGAGCCTATACAGCTTGGAGTAAGACAACATGCATAAAGAGGATGATGTGGTCAAAATACTCATTTGCCTAATAATTCTGCACGTAATGTATTGTGGCCAGAAAGAGTCCCTGTGGTTTTCAAAATTCGCCTGCCTATTGAAGTCAATGGCGGTTCGCCTATTTGCGAACATTTGCGAAAATTCGCATTCGCCGCTCGCGAACGGAAAATTTTATGTTTGCGACATCTCTGGTGGTCAACCCCTTTAATCTCTGGTGGACATATAATCTATGGACATATAAATGTATATAAGATACAAAAAATGTAAAGTGCTATTCTCTTCGTTTTCAGTTGAATTCAAAATATGGTTGCATGTGCTTATTTTATGTTTCCTGTTTCTCTCTAGTAGGGATGAGCGAACCCGATCTGTATAGTTCGGGTTCATACCGAATTTTGGGGTATCCGTGACATGGACCCGAACATTTTCGTAAAAGTTCGGGTTCGGTGTTCGGCGCTTTCTTGGCGCTTTTTGAAAGGCTGCAAAGCAGCCAATCAACAAGCGTCATACTACTTGCCCCAAGAGGCCATCACAGCCAATCCTGCTATTGGCATGGCTGTGATTGGCCAGTGCAGCATATGACCCAGCCTTTATTTAAGCTAGAGTCACATAGTGCCGCACGTCACTCTGCTCTGATCAGTGTAGGGAGAGGATGCAGCTGCTGCTGTTAGGGCGAGATTAGGCACTAGGCAGTGATTTACTCAGCAAAAACACTTAATGAAGTGATCGATCTACAGCTGTGGATCATTCAACTGCTGCTATTTAATTGCTCACTGTTTTTAGGCTGCCCAGAGCGTTTTTCTGTCACTTTTCTCTGGGGTGATCGGCGGCCATGTTGTGTCTTGTGGTGCGCCAGCACAAGCTGCCACCAAATACATTTAACCATCAATAGTGTGTTGTTTTTGTTGTATATCCTACATCAGGGGCTTGGCTGTGCTTGCTATTTTATTGAGGGGTGAAATACAATTGTCAAAATAGCAGTACCCTAAATCTGGTGTTTCAGCTGTGGCTAGCCAATTGTAATACTGTCTGCTGTCTGGCAAAGAATATATTTTTGTTTTGGGTTGAAATACAATTCCCAACTTAGCTATTCCCTAAATCAGTGGTTTCTGCTGTATCAGACCAAGTTTAAATCTATCCATAAAAGGGTATATTAGATTAAAGGTGCGGATAGGGTCATCCTCAATAACTTCACACGCTACCGTGCATTTCCAAGTCTAATTCTGTCCGTAAACGTATACCTGTCATCCAGCGCCAAAAAAATAGGCCTACAATTTATATTCAGCTAAATCTGTTGTTACTGCTGTGGCTAGTCAATTTATTTAGTGTCCGCCAAATCACAGTTTTTGTTCTGGGTTGAAATACAATTCCCAACTTAGCAATTCCCTAAACCAGTGGTTTCTGCTGTATCAGGCCAACTTTAAATCTATCCATAAAAGGGTATATTAGATTGAAGGTGCGGATAGGGTCCTCCTCAATAACTTCACACGCTACCGTGCATTTCCAAGTCTAATTCTGTCCGTAAACGTATACCTGTCATCCAGCGCCTAAAAAATAGGCCTACAATTTATATTCAGCTAAATCTGTTGTTACTGCTGTGGCTGGTCAATTTATTTAGTGTCCGCCAAAGCACAGTTTTTGTTCTGGGTTAAAATACAATTCCCAACTTAGCAATTCCCTAAACCAGTGGTTTCTGCTGTATCAGGCCAACTTTAAATCTATCCATAAAAGGGTATATTAGATTGAAGGTGCGGATAGGGTCCTCCTCAATAACTTCACACGCTACCGTGCATTTCCAAGTCTAATTCTGTCCGTAAACGTATACCTGTCATCCAGCGCCTAAATACTAGGCCTACAATTTATATTCAGCTAAATCTGTCGTTACTGCTGTGTCTGTATTAGTGTAATACGGTACCTAAATAGATAGCCAGATAGTGTTAGGTGTCTGTAAAAAAAAGGCCTGAATTTGAATTCAATACATTGGGCCAAATATTTTTTTTCTTATTGTGGTGAACGATAACAATGAGGAAAACATCTAGTAAGGGACGCGGACATGGTCGTGGTGGTGTTAGTGGACCCTCTGGTGCTGCGAGAGGACGTGGCCGTTCTGCCACAGCCACACGTCCTAGTGAACCAACTACCTCAGGTCCCAGTAGCCGCCAGAATTTACAGCGATATTTGGTGGGACCCAATGCCGTTCTAAGGATGGTAAGGCCTGAGCAGGTACAGGCATTAGTCAATTGGGTGGCCGACAGTGGATCCAGCACGTTCACATTATCTCCCACCCAGTCTTCTGCAGAAAGCGCACAGATGGCGCCTGAAAACCAAGCCCCTCAGTCTGTCACATCACCCCCATGCATATCAGGGAAACTGTCTGAGCCTCAAGTTATGCAGCAGTCTCACATGCTGTTTGAAGACTCTGCTGGCATTGTTTCCCAAGGGCATCCACCTAGCCCTTCCCCAGCGGTGGAAGACATAGAATGCACTGACGCACAACCACTTATGTTTCCTGATGATGAGGACATGGGAATACCACCTCAGCATGTCTCTGATGATGACGAAACACAGGTGCCAACTGCTGCGTCTTTCTGCAGTGTGCAGACTGAACAGGAGGTCAGGGAGAAAGACTGGGTGGAAGACGATGCAGGGGACGATGAGGTCCTAGACCCCAGATGGAATGAAGGTCGTGCCACTGACTTTCACAGTTCGGAGGAAGAGGCAGTGGTGAGACCGAGCCAACAGCGTAGCAAAAGAGGGAGCAGTGGGCAAAAGCAGAACACCCGCCGCCAAGAGACTCCGCCTGCTACTGACCGCCGCCATCTGGGACTGAGCACCCCAAAGGCAGCTTCAAGGAGTTCCCTGGCATGGCACTTCTTCAAACAATGTGCTGATGACAAGACCCGAGTGGTTTGCATGCTGTGCCATCAGAGCCTGAAGCGAGGCATTAACGTTCTGAACCTTAGCACAACCTGCATGACCAGGCACCTGCATGCAAAGCATGAAGTGCAGTGGAGTAAACACCTTAAAAACAAGGAACTCACTCAGGCTCCCCCTGCTACCTCTTCTGCTGCTGACGCCTCGGCCTCTTCCTCCGCCTCTGGAGGAACATTGGCACCTGTCGCCCAGCAAAAAGATAATGTACCACCAACACCACCATCTCCGTCTCCAAGCATCTCAACCATGTCACACGGCAGCGTTCAGCTCTCCATCTCACAAACATTTGAGAGAAAGCGTAAATTCCCACCTAGCCACCCTCGATCCCTGGCCCTGAATGCCAGCATTTCTAAACTACTGGCCTATGAAATGCTGTCATTCAGGCTGGTGGACACAGACAGCTTCAAACAGCTCATGTCGCTTGCTGTCCCACAGTATGTTGTTCCCAGCCGGCACTACTTCTCAAAGAGAGCCGTGCCTTCCCTGCACAACCAAGTATCCGATAAAATCAAGTGTGCACTGCGCAACGCCATCTGTGGCAAGGTCCACCTAACCACAGATACGTGGACCAGTAAGCACGGCAAGGGACACTATATCTCCCTAACTGCACACTGGGTAAATGTAGTGGCGGCTGGGCCCCAGGCGGAGAGCTGTTTGGCGCACGTCCTTCCGCCGCCAAGGATCGCAGGGCAACATTCTTTGCCTCCTGTTGCTTCCTCCTCCTACTCGGCTTCCTCCTCCTCTTCTTCCACCTGCTCATCCAGTCAGCCACACACCTTCACCACCAACTTCAGCACAGCCCGGGGTAAACGTCAGCAGGCCATTCAGAAACTCATATGTTTGGGGGACAGGCCCCACACCGCACAGGAGTTGTGGCGGGGTATAGAACAACAGACCGACGAGTGGTTGCTGCCGGTGAGCCTCAAGCCCGGCTTGGTGGTGTGCGATAATGGGTGAAATTTCGTTGCAGCTCTGGGACTAGCCGGTTTGACGCACATCCCTTGCCTGGTGCATGTGCTGAATTTGGTGGTGCAGAAGTTCATTCACAACTACCCTGACATGTCAGAGCTGCTGCATAAAGTGCGGGCCGTCTGTTCGCGCTTCCAGCGTTCACATCCTGCCGCTGCTCGCCTGTCTGCGCTACAGCGTAACTTCGGCCTTCCCGCTCACCGCCTCATATACGACGTGCCCACCAGGTGGAACTCCACCTTGCACATGCTGGACAGACTGTGCGAGCAGCAGCAGGCCATAGTGGAGTTTCAGCTGCAGCACGCACGGGTCAGTCGCACCACTTCACCACCAATGACTGGGCCTCCATGCAAGACCTGTGTGCCCTGTTGCACTGTTTCGAGTACTCCACCAACATGGCCAGTGGCGATGACGCCGTTATCAGCGTTACAATACCACTTCTATGTCTCCTTGAGAAAACACTTAGGGCGATGATGGAAGAGGAGGTGGCCCAGGAGGAGGAGGAAGAGGGGTCATTTTTAGCACTTTCAGGCCAGTCTCTTCGAAAAGACTCAGGGGGAGGTTTTTTGCAACATCAGAGGCCAGGTACAAATGTGGCCAGCCAGGGCCCACTACTGGAGGACGAGGATGAGGAGGAGACGGAGGAGGATGAGGATAAAGCATGGTCACAGCGGGGTGGCACCCAACGCAGCTCGGGACCATCACTGGTGCGTGGATGGGGGAAACGCAGGACGATGACGATACGCCTCCCACAGAGGACAGCTTGTCCTTACCTCTGGGCAGCCTTGCACACATGAGCGACTACATGCTGCAGTACCTGCGCAACGACAGCAGAGTTGCCCACATTTTAACGTGTGCAGACTACTGGGTTGCCACCCTGCTGGATCCACGGTACAAAGACAATGTGCCCACTTTACTTCCTGCACTGGAGCGTGATAGGAAGATGCGCGAGTACAAGCGCACATTGGTAGACGCGCTACTGAGAGCATTCCCAAATGTCACAGGGGAACAAGTGGAAGCCCAAGGCGAAGGCAGAGGAGGAGCAAGAGGTCGCCAATGCAGCTGTGTCACGGCCAGCTCCTCTGAGGGCAGGGTTAGCATGGCAGAGATGTGGAAAAGTTTTGTCAACATGCCACAGCTAAGTGCACCACCACCAGATACGGAACGTGTTAGCAGGAGGCAACATTTCACTAACATGGTGGAACAGTACGTGTGCACACCCCTCCACGTACTGACTGATGGTTCGGCCCCATTCAACTTCTGGGTCTCCAAATTGTCCACGTGGCCAGAGCTAGCCTTTTATGCCTTGGAGGTGCTGGCCTGCCCGGCGGCCAGCATTTTGTCTGAACGTGTATTCAGCACGGCAGGGGGCGTCATTACAGACAAACGCAGCCGCCTGTCTACAGCCAATGTGGACAAGCTGACGTTCATAAAAATGGCCTTGTGCAGATTAGACATGTATAACTACCTCCCCTTAACCATATATTATTGTACTCCAGGGCACTTCCTCATTCAATCCTATTTTTATTTTCATTTTACCATTATATTGCGGGGCAACCCAAAGTTGAATGAACCTCTCCTCTGTCTGGGTGCCGGGGCCTAAAAATATCTGACAGTGGCCTGTTCCAGTGTTGGGTGACATGAAGCATGATTCTCTGCTATGACATGAAGCCTGATTCTCTGCTATGGGACCTCTCTCCTCTGTCTGGGTGCCGGGGCCTAAATATCTGACAATGGCCTGGTCCAGTGGTGGGTGACGTGAAGCCTGATTCTCTGCTATGACATGAAGCCTGATTCTCTGCTGACATAAAGCCTGATTCTCTGCTATGACATGAAGCCTGATTCTCTGCTATGACATGAAGCCTGATTCTCTGCTATGACATGAAGCCTGAATCTCTGCTATGGGACCTCTCTCCTCTGTCTGGGTGCCGGGGCCTAAAAATATCTGACAGTGGCCTGTTCCAGTGTTGGGTGACAGAAAGCCTGATTCTCTGCTATGATATGAAGCCTGAATCTCTGCTATGGGACCTCTCTCCTCTGTCTGGGTGCCGGGGCCTAGAAATATCTGACAGTGGCCTGTTCCAGTGTTGGGTGACATGAAGCCTGATTCTCTGCTATGACATGAAGCCTGATTCTCTGCTATGGGACCTCTCTCCTCTGTCTGGGTGCCAGGGCCTAAATATCTGACAATGGCCTGTTCCAGTGGTGGGTGACGTGAAGCCTGATTCTCTGCTATGACATGAAGCCTGATTCTCTGCTATGACATGAAGCCTGATTCTCTGCTATGACATGAAGCTTGATTCTCTGCTATGACATGAAGCCTGATTCTCTGCTATGGGACCTCTCTCCTCTGTCTGGGTGCCGGGGCCTAAATATCTGACAATGGCCTGTTCCAGTGGTGGGTGACGTGAAGCCTTATTCTCTGCTATGACATGAAGCATGATTCTCTGCTGACATGAAGCCTGAATCTCTGCTATGACATGAAGCCTGATTCTCTGCTATGACATGAAGCCTGAATCTCTGCTATGGGACCTCTCTCCTCTGTCTGGGTGCCGGGGCCTAAAAATATCTGACAGTGGCCTGTTCCAGTGTTGGGTGACAGGAAGCCTGATTCTCTGCTATGATATGAAGCCTGAATCTCTGCTATGGGACCTCTCTCCTCTGTCTGGGTGCCGGGGCCTAAAAATATCTGACAGTGGCCTGTTCCAGTGTTGGGTGACATGAAGCCTGATTCTCTGCTATGGGACCTCTCTCCTCTGTCTGGGTGCCAGGGCCTAAATATCTGACAATGGCCTGTTCCAGTGGTGGGTGACGTGAAGCCTGATTCTCTGCTATGACATGAAGCCTGATTCTCTGCTATGACATGAAGCCTGATTCTCTGCTATGACATGAAGCCTGATTCTCTGCTATGACATGAAGCCTGATTCTCTGCTATGACATGAAGCCTGATTCTCTGCTATGACATGAAGCTTGATTCTCTGCTATGACATGAAGCCTGATTCTCTGCTATGGGACCTCTCTCCTCTGTCTGGGTGCCGGGGCCTAAATATCTGACAATGGCCTGTTCCAGTGGTGGGTGACGTGAAGCCTGATTCTCTGCTATGACATGAAGCCTGATTCTCTGCTATGGGACCTCTCTCCTCTGTCTGGGTGCCGGGGCCTAAAAATATCTGACAGTGGCCTGTTCCAGTGTTGGGTGACATGAAGCCTGATTCTCTGCTATGACATGAAGCCTGAATCTCTGCTATTGGACCTCTCTCCTCTGTCTGGGTGCCGGGGCCTAAAAATATCTGACAGTGGCCTGTTCCAGTGTTGGGTGACAGGAAGCCTGATTCTCTGCTATGATATGAAGCCTGAATCTCTGCTATGGGACCTCTCTCCTCTGTCTGGGTGCCCGGGCCTAAAAATATCTGACAGTGGCCTGTTCCAGTGTTGGGTGACATGAAGCATGATTCTCTGCTATGACATGAAGCCTGATTCTCTGCTATGGGACCTCTCTCCTCTGTCTGGGTGCCAGGGCCTAAATATCTGACAATGGCCTGTTCCAGTGGTGGGTGACGTGAAGCCTGATTCTCTGCTATGACATGAAGCCTGATTCTCTGCTATGACATGAAGCCTGATTCTCTGCTATGACATGAAGCTTGATTCTCTGCTATGACATGAAGCCTGATTCTCTGCTATGGGACCTCTCTCCTCTGTCTGGGTGCCGGGGCCTAAATATCTGACAATGGCCTGTTCCAGTGGTGGGTGACGTGAAGCCTGATTCTCTGCTATGACATGAAGCATGATTCTCTGCTGACATGAAGCCTGAATCTCTGCTATGACAAGAAGCCTGATTCTCTGCTATGACATGAAGCCTGAATCTCTGCTATGGGACCTCTCTCCTCTGTCTGGGTGCCGGGGCCTAAAAATATCTGACAGTGGCCTGTTCCAGTGTTGGGTGACATGAAGCCTGATTCTCTGCTATGGGACCTCTCTCCTCTGTCTGGGTGCCAGGGCCTAAATATCTGACAATGGCCTGTTCCAGTGGTGGGTGACGTGAAGCCTGATTCTCTGCTATGACATGAAGTCTGATTCTCTGCTATGACATGAAGCCTGATTCTCTGCTATGACATGAAGCCTGATTCTCTGCTATGACATGAAGCCTGATTCTCTGCTATGACATGAAGCATGATTCTCTGCTATGACATGAAGCATGATTCTCTGCTATGGGACCTCTCTCCTCTGTCTGGGTGCCAGGGCCTAAATATCTGACAATGGCCTGTTCCAGTGGTGGGTGACATGAAGCCTGATTCTCTGCTATGACATGAAGCCTGATTCTCTGCTATGACATGAAGCCTGATTCTCTGCTATGACATGAAGCTTGATTCTCTGCTATGACATGAAGCCTGATTCTCTGCTATGGGACCTCTCTCCTCTGTCTGGGTGCCGGGGCCTAAATATCTGACAATGGCCTGTTCCAGTGGTGGGTGACGTGAAGCCTGATTCTCTGCTATGACATAAAGCATGATTCTCTGCTGACATGAAGCCTGAATCTCTGCTATGACATGAAGCCTGATTCTCTGCTATGACATGAAGCCTGAATCTCTGCTATGGGACCTCTCTCCTCTGTCTGGGTGCCGGGGCCTAAAAATATCTGACAGTGGCCTGTTCCAGTGTTGGGTGACAGGAAGCCTGATTCTCTGCTATGATATGAAGCCTGAATCTCTGCTATGGGACCTCTCTCCTCTGTCTGGGTGCCGGGGCCTAAAAATATCTGACAGTGGCCTGTTCCAGTGTTGGGTGACATGAAGCCTGATTCTCTGCTATGACATGAAGCCTGAATCTCTGCTATGGGACCTCTCTCCTCTGTCTGGGTGCCGGGGCCTAAAAATATCTGACAGTGGCCTGTTCCAGTGTTGGGTGACAGGAAGCCTGATTCTCTGCTATGATATGAAGCCTGAATCTCTGCTATGGGACCTCTCTCCTCTGTCTGGGTGCCGGGGCCTAGAAATATCTGACAGTGGCCTGTTCCAGTGTTGGGTGACATGAAGCCTGATTCTCTGCTATGACATGAAGCCTGAATCTCTGCTATGGGACCTCTCTCCTCTGTCTGGGTGCCGGGGCCTAAAAATATCTGACAGTGGCCTGTTCCAGTGTTGGGTGACAGGAAGCCTGATTCTCTGCTATGATATGAAGCCTGAATCTCTGCTATGGGACCTCTCTCCTCTGTCTGGGTGCCGGGGCCTAGAAATATCTGACAGTGGCCTGTTCCAGTGTTGGGTGACAGGAAGCCTGATTCTCTGCTATGATATGAAGCCTGAATCTCTGCTATGGGACCTCTCTCCTCTGTCTGGGTGCCGGGGCCTAAAAATATCTGACAGTGGCCTGTTCCAGTGTTTGGTGACATGAAGCCTGATTCTCTGCTATGGGACCTCTCTCCTCTGTCTGGGTGCCAGGGCCTAAATATCTGACAATGGCCTGTTCCAATATAGTAAAGTACGGACGGCACTCCTCTGTTCCACAGCGGTCCCGGTGCTCGAGTCAGGGAAAGACAGCCCACTTAATTCACAGGAAAAAGACCGGCACTCGGATGTCGATGAAGATTGCTTTATTCAAGCATCAAAGGTCAAGCAGAGAACAAAAGCGACACGTGTTTCGGCTCTATGAGCCTTTGTCAAGCATAGTACATGTATATGAACTCAAGTTTTAAATAGTGCGCCGCACCTGACGCACACAACGTGGTGAGGTCATGTTACCATGACTACCATTATCAACAAAAATACTATTATGCAGGAATTCTTATCATTCCTGCATTTAGATCAAATTAGCAATATTCGTTATAACATCATTCCCTCATTGTGAAGGATTACCTCATAAAGATATTTTTTTATATATAACAGTACCTTCTTTATATAAGCATTGTATACTAATGAAAAAAAATTTTAGAAAATTTTTTTTTTGGGGCAATCCAATGAAACAAAAGGAAAAAAAGGAAAAAAAAGGGGAAAAAAAGGAAAAAAAGGAGGATGTCAGCGTGGGACAGCTGCAGAAACTAAAAAAATATACAAAATATACATGGAAATTCATCATCAATAAAATTGTATACATTAATGATGGCTGGCTGTAATCTTTATTTTCTTCTATTTCTTCTTCTATCACTTTTTCTGAGACTGTAAAAGGAAAAATTATATAAATCTTTTCATATATATATATATATATGTGCGTATACTCACACATATATATACAAATGTGTACACATGTGTATTGTTTCAAAGAGAAAAAAAAAAATTTAAATTATAATTTCAGAGGAAAAAATATTATTCAAAGGAATGCATTTAAATCATACTCTCGGTTGAGACCTTTGGGTTCAACAGTCTGCAAGGTGTGTATCCAAAAGCTCTCGCGCTTTTTGAGCATGAGAACTCTATTGCCCCCTCTGCGTGCTGGCAACACTTGCTCAATTATATGAAATCTCAATTGAGATACATTATGGGAACATCTGTCAAAGTGAAGGGGAATTGGTAATAGTAAGTTTTTTTTACGTATAGTAGATTTGTGATTGCTAAACCTATCCTTCATTCTGACAGATGTTTCACCAATGTATATCAAGCCACAAGGGCACTTTAATAAATATACAACGAAATTACTATCGCAAGTGAAAAAACCTTTTATGGGAAATTGCTTCCCAGTATGTGGGTGAGAAAAAGTTTCACCTCTAATAACAGCGGAGCAATGAACACAATGCAAACAAGGAAAAGTTCCCTTTTTAGGAGCGCTCAAAAAAAGTTGGCGTGGCATTGTGGTTCCTCCTATGTCTGCTTTTACAATAGTATCACGGATGTTTTTCGTTCTTTTATAGCAGATCATAGGGACCTCACCAAATTCAACAATATCGGGATAGGCCGTACGCATAATCCCCCAATGCTTGTTAATCACATGACGAAATTTGTTAATAAAAGGATGGTATTTCACAATGAAAGGTAAACGTTTGCCGGCCCTGCTGGATTTTAGAATTTTTGGGCTGCTACACTTCTGTAATTCAAACTCCAAAAGCGGCCTAGGGTAGCCTCTTAAAGAAAATTTCTCAGCCATCTCATTTAATCTAGTCTGTCTCACTGATTCGTCTGATACAATTCTCTTTACCCGCTGAAATTGTGAATATGGCAAAGATTTCTTGACAAAAGGTGAATGGTTGCTGGAAAAATGTAGCAAACTATTTTTATCAGTCTTCTTTATATATAAATCGGTATGTATCCGATTATCATGACCTTTAATCACCAATGTATCAAGAAAATTAATCTGTAACAGATCACTTTGAATGGTAAAGGACAGTTCTGGCCATATATTGTTCATTTCTTGGGCAAAATTTTGAAGGGACTCGATGCCGCCCCGCCATATGCAAAAAATATCGTCTATAAAACGACGCCAAAATATGCAATGTTGTTTGTATAATGAGTTGGTATATATAAAATGCTCTTCAAACCAGATCATATAGCTATTTGCATATGGCGGTGCGGCATGCGAGCCCATCGCGGTACCCCGCCTCTGCTGGAAGAAGGTGTCCTGGAATAGAAAGTAGTTTTCTCGTAATACCAATTCCAGTAATTGTAGAAAAAATTCTCGTTCATGTATAGTATATTGAGATGATTCCAGGATACTCTCAACCGCAGTTAGTCCTTTAGTATGTTCTATGGATGTATACAAACTGCATACATCCATAGTGACCAGATAATCACCTGTCTCAAGATGTAATTCCTTAATGCTGGACAGAAAGTGATTAGTGTCCAGCAGAAAAGAACAAGAGTTTTTTATCAGGGGGGTTAGAACCTTCTCAATAAGCATGGCTGGTGCAGATAGTATAGATTCATTAGAGGCCACTATAGGTCGACCAGGGGGTGCCGTCATATTCTTGTGGATCTTTGGTAAAGTGTACAGGATAGGGGTGACTGGATATTGATTAATCAAAAACTGACACAGCTTCTCATCAAGATCACATATATCTTTATATTTCTGTATGATTAGCATCAATTTACGTTTGATATCGAAGACAGGATCACTATTTAAAGGATAATATGTGTCCCTATCAGAGAGCTGTGACAGTATTTCCGAAATATAGTAATCCTTATCAAGCAAGACAAGAGAACCCCCTTTATCAGCAGGCTTAAATATAACTGACTTATCATCAAGTAAAGACCGCAAAGCCTGTTTTTCAGCTATGGATAGATTATGCGTAATAGTCAATCCCTCGTGTTGTATACCAGATAGAATAACATCAAAATCTCTCTGTACCAAGGATATGAAGGTCTCCACAGGATGATATGTTTTGGGAGGTTGATAACTACTTTTGAGTCTTAACCCAAACTGACTCAGTGACAATCCTTTATGACTACTTAAATCAGGTGTGGAGACTGACATATCCTGGGCAGCAAAGTGCGCCTTTAATCTTATACCTCTAAAAAAACGGCGACAGTCCATATCAAATTGAAAGGTATCGAAGGCCTCAGTTGGACTGAATGATAGTCCTTTTTCAAGTAATTGTAACTGTATCGGTGTTAAGTTCTTAGAGGATATATTATATAGCAAAGTCTCCTTCATACCTGGGACCTGGTTGTCATCGATGGTTGTCCCTCTTTTGTGATGGCGTCCTGCTCTCCTTGTGTTTTTCCTCTTCGGCGTCTTTGTCCTAAAAAAGAGGCCGAAGGACGAGAATCTATGTTGTAGTCACTGCCAGATCCTGATGATTGAGATCCTGCTCGCCGAACAAATCGTCTTGTCCACGGAACAGCTGTACCTGATGAATCTTGCCACCTGTAGACTCGGTTATTTTGATAATCCTCTAGATCTCTGGTATATTTTTTACGTTTGGTAATTTCAATCTCCTTTTTTAGTTCGCTACAGTTTTTATCAATTTTCTGTTTAAGGGCTCCCAAATCCTCAGCAGTCAGAGAGTCCTTTAGTTGTTGTTCAATAGATGTTATATGCGCCTTTGTTTCAACAATTGATGCATTCAAATGTTCGATGGTTAATACCATTAAGTCATGGGAACATTTATTCAGTATGTTGGCAAATTGGGTGCAGTACTGTAGATCATCACAAAAGAAAGTAGGTCTCAAATTGACCCTTAAACCACGAGGAATCCTCTGGTGTCTGCAATATTCAGCCAGCGTTGCTGCATGCAGCTCCCACGCTATCAGCTTCCTTGATTCCTTCTCCCAATCCTTACTGCGTGTCTCAGCAGGTGGAGTTTTCAGGAAATCAGTATTGGTCGTGACCTCAGACACAATTTCTCTTGCTCGCTCCTCTGTATATGCAAATGACATATTTTGAAGTGATTGGCCTGTTCCAGTGGTGGGTGACGTGTAGCCTGATTCTCTGCTATGACATGAAGCCTAATTCTCTGCTATGACATGAAGCCTGATTCTCTGCTATGACATGAAGCCTGATTCTCTGCTATGACATGAAGCTTGATTCTCTGCTATGACATGAAGCCTGATTCTCTGCTATGGGACCTCTCTCCTCTGTCTGGGTGCCGGGGCCTAAATATCTGACAATGGCCTGTTCCAGTGGTGGGTGACGTGAAGCCTGATTCTCTGCTATGACATGAAGCCTGATTCTCTGCTATGACATGAAGCCTGATTCTCTGCTATGGGACCTCTCTCCTCTGTCTGGGTGCTGGGGCCTAAAAATATCTGACAGTGGCCTGTTCCAGTGTTGGGTGACAGGAAGCCTGATTCTCTGCTATGACATGAAGCCTGATTCTCTGCTATGGGACCTCTCTCCTCTGTCTGGGTGCCTGGGCCTAAAAATATCTGACAGTGGCCTGTTCCAGTGTTGGGTGACATGAAGCCTGATTCTCTGCTATGACATGAAGCCTGATTCTCTGCTATGGGACCTCTCTCCTCTGTCTGGGTGCCGGGGCCTAAAAATATCTGACAGTGGCCTGTTCCAGTTTTGGGTGACATGAAGCCTGATTCTCTGCTATGACATGAAGCCTGATTCTCTGCTATGGGACCTCTCTCCTCTGTCTGGGTGCCGGGGCCTAAATATCTGACAATGGCCTGTTCCAGTGGTGGGTGACGTGAAGCCTGATTCTCTGCTATGACATGAAGCCTGATTCTCTGCTATGACATGAAGCCTGATTCTCTGCTATGACATGAAGCCTGATTCTCTGCTATGACATGAAGCCTGATTCTCTGCTATGGAACCTCTCTCCTCTGTCTGGGTGCCGGGGCCTAAATATCTGACAGTGGCTTGTTCCAGTGGTGGGTGACATGAAGCCTGATTCTCTGCTATGAGACCTCTCTCCAATTGATATTGGTTAATTATTATTATTTTTTTAATTGTAATTCATTTCCCTATCCACTTTTGTTTGCTGGGGATTTACCTACATTTTGCTGCCTTTTGCAGCCCTCTAGCCCTTTCCCGGGCTATTTTACAGTCTTTTTAGTGCCAAAAAGTTCGGGTCCCCTTCGGGGCGAAGTTCGGCCGAACTTCTCGAACCCGAACATCCAGGTGTTCGCACAACTCTACTCTCTAGAAGTCAGATCTATAATACAAGTGCAATACTGGGAAAACTAATACTATGTAATCCATGAATAGAGGCATATTACGTATTTTGAATAGGAAAACATATTCTCATGCGAAACTTGCCTACACTATACGTCTAGTACATGAAACAAAAGAGCTGCATCCACATAGGAAGAAATTATGTTTTAATGTCTATTGAATTAATTAAATGCTTGCATTAGATAGACAAAAATAGAAAAAAAAATACTAATTATATTAATATTTCATTATTAAGATGTTTCGATTTCTATACCGTAAAGATCAGAATGTTGTTAAAGAGTTCAGGCATATATGAAAGAATAGAAAACTGTACGTGTACCGTACATCATTGTATGACAGGTGTGTGAATGCGTACAAGACAAACACTATTCTCGTACCATTCAAGGGTCTTCAAAGTTATAACCATAAAGACATAACACAGAAAAATATAACAAAAGCTGCTTTTAATTACCATATGTAATGTAACTCCCCAGCAATTAGAAAGACAACACAGTGAACAATTCTCAAAGGTTAAGTTGTGATGTTAACGCTACATATTCACCTCTCTTAATATGTTTAATATTATTTCATTTTTATTCCCACATAAAACTGCATATAATTAAAAAATAATAGCTATTTATGATGCACTACACTAGTAGTGGACTCTTGGTAGACACGTCCCATTGACCTGCTGTAAAAAAGGGAATTATCTTCTTGCAATGAACTTAAAGCTATAGGGACAGATTTATCATTAATTCAAGTCAGAATAATGGAGTGAAAAAGTAGCAAATTTTTGCGTAATCGCTTAAACTGAGCAAAAATTTGCAACTTTTATTGGCTCTGCACTATGCTCACCAGTTTTCTGAAAGTGGGCATGTTTTCTTATGTAAATTAATCTCTAGACATATTTACTATTGCGACTATTTAAAAAGTCGCAAAAAAAATGCGCAGTGAGGACCATGCTTATCTTATGTGACTTTTTAATAGAACATGCGACTTTTTCGTAAAGACATGCGACTTTTGTAAAGCTGCTTACTGACGGATAAACTGCTACTGTCAAACCAAATTTATTACAGTCTTAAAGGGCCAATCATAAATCTGACTTGGCTAAAACTGACTTTAGCCATATGTGAAAGTGAGCTGTCAGAGTAGTGATAAATCTGGCCCATAGTTCATAAAGGTTATGTCTACCAAATCTAATTGTGTTTGCAGTGCAGCCACCAGCCACAGGTGGAGATGAGGTGAACAAAATTAGAATAGCATAGGATTTAGAGAGTTAACTTGATGCTTCTGGGTCCCAATGCTAAATCTCAAATAGGCTCCCCGCCATCAATGTGGCATTTACATTACTAGTGTCTTCTTACATGACAGAGGGACCAATGGGCCCATTCACTCTGAACTCTTCAATCACCGTTATATTTTGTTTATTATCAGGACAATTCAAGTAAATGGTTAACATTTTCAGTCTTACAACCTTCAGTAGATTATTAGATTGTCAATTAGCACATACTGTAGTTTTTCACTTTATAAGACGCACTTTTTCCCCCCAAACATGGGGGGGGAGTCAGTGCGTCTTATAAAGCGGATGTGCCAAAATCAAGCGAACCGGCCATCTAGAAGGAGGAATTGTGGGGTGGGCAGCGGGTATGAAGCACTCTAGAGTGGGCGGCGGCAGTGAAACATTCAGCTGAATGCCACCAGCCCGCACGTCCTTTATCGGCAGCCGGGAGAGGAGGAGGAGGAGAGACAAGAGCCATTCTCCTTCTCCTCTGCACTGCCGTCCTGCATGCCTCGCTGAACTGCTGCTCCACCGCCTCCACCAATCAGCTTACTCCCTCTTGGCTATGCGCAACACGTGATTAGGAAGAAAGAAGGGAGGGACTCATACTGGCCTTCCGTCATCCCTGAATGCTGTGCTGTGCTACTCTGTTATTTTGTTACATTTTTTAGCATACTATTTGGTGGGGGAAAAAAAAGACTATATATACAGTACAGACCAAAAGTTTGGACAAACCTTCTCATTCAAAGAGTTTTCTTTATTTTCATGACTATGAAAATTGTAGTTTCACACTGAAGGCATCAAAACTATGAATTAACACATGTGGAATTATATACATAAAAAAAAAGTGTGAAACAACTGAAAATATGTCATATTCTAGGTTCTTCAAAGTAGCCACCTTTTGCTTTGATTACTGCTTTGCACACTCTTGGCATTCTCTTGATGAGCTTCAAGAGGTAGTCACCTGAAATGGTTTTCACTTCACAGGTGTGCTCTGCAGGTTTAATAAGTGGGATTTCTTGCCTTATAAATGGGGTTGGGACCATCAGTTGCGTTGAGGAGAAGTCAGGTGGATACACAGCTGATAGTCCTACTGAATAAACTGTTAGAATTTGTATTATGGCAAGAAAAAAGCAGCTAAGTAAAGAAAACGAGTGGCCATCATTACTTTAAGAAATGAAGGTCAGTCAGTCCGAAAAATTGGGAAAACTTTGAAAGTGTCCCCAAGTGCAGTCACAAAAACCATCAAGCGCTACAAAGAAACTGGCTCACATGCGGACCACCCCAGGAAAGGAAGACCAAGAGTCACCTCTGCTGCGCAGGATAAGTTCATCCGAGTCACCAGCCTCAGAAATCGCAGGTTAAAAGCAGCTCAGATTAGAGACCAGGTCAATGCCACACAGAGTTCTAGCAGCAGACACATCTCTAGAACAACTGTTAAGAGGAGACTGTGTGAATCAGGTCTTCATGGTAGAATATCTGCTAGGAAACCACTGCTAAGGACAGGCAACAAGCAGAAGAGACTTGTTTGGGCTAAAGAACACAAGGAATGGACATTAGACCAGTGGAAATCTGTGCTTTGGTCTGATGAGTAGCTGAGGAAGGGGCGATCAAATGCCCTGAAACGCGTCTAGCCTATGCAGGACCCCGAACCTCTAAATATGACACTCATATCTGGTGTCACAGTAGCTTGCACGCATCAGTTGGAAGAAATGACACTCACATGCAGAGTGTAACACACAGACATCTTAGCTTCCCCACTTCCTCAGTAGCTACTGATGAAGGGGCGATCAAATGCCCCGAAACGCGTCTAGCCTATACAGGACCCTGAACCTCTAAATATTGGAGACTGAAAGATATTGCCGAATTCTCACAGCATTTTGTTCAATTCTGCGGAAAGGGTAAATGAGAAAGAAACCTTGAAAGACCACAGTCTACAGCAAAGATCGGACTGCACATGTCAAACATTTACCAACGTGGGAAGTGAACACTACGATTGCTCGAATACAACTGGCTGTTATATATAAAGAAAGAATCAGCAGAGCGATTTTGTGGCGATTTGGTGAGGAAAGATATACGGTAAGACTATCTTTGAACCACTTTCGAACATTTACCGGCAGAATATTTATCAAAACTGCAGTGTTATTATCCCAGTGGGACGCTGTTGGTTTGAATATATAGCGGGACACCACTACAGCTTGCCTGTGTGGGACAGGAATTAATCAACGTTGCCTTTAATCATTTTTTAACTGGATTTTTCAGGACATTATGAACACTGTCGGCATTATTTCATTTTGGGAATAATTTGTGATAGAGAGCTATATGAAAATCGTAGCAAATACGTTCCCTGCGAAGATCTAATAGTATTTATTTCAGATTCGAATATGTATGCGAATATTTATGCGAATATTTATTTATTCATCGATCTAAAGTACTTTGCATTTGTATTTTATTTGTTATATAGGCCATCTAGTTTTTAGTACTGGTATACTATCCAGCCTATAGACCACCATTCATCCATATTATATGCTACGTACTGTTGAATATTTATTTTAATACGTGGGTAACATCCTTTTTATTGTTGTTTTTAAGGTTGTTTCAAAGATTAATAAACTTCTGTATGGTTCCAATATCTTGAGAGTGCCCAGTTCATCTATTTTATAGAGAAGATCTATATCAGAGGAGGTGTCACCTGGCAGGCACTGGATGTGAGAGATATGTGCTGCTATATAGCAAGTACAGTAAAATGTATTCATTGCTAGTGTTCTGGGGGGGTGGGGGGGTTGGTTGACTTAGAGAATTGGGCCATATGCATTGGGGCTTGGGCCACAGATCTTTTGAGACCCTTTCAATGCCCCTAATGGTAAGTACGGCAACCTGTAAAAAAGAGCATAGTCTGACATTGGGATCCACACCCTGGTTGAATTGCAGAAAGAGAAGCGTTACACCTCATTCCTGAATGTTTGTGCAAGATTCAGCTGGAGAAGCGCAGAGTTAGGAAAATTGCTTTAAAGAGACATCTTGGCTGATTAACTATCTTTGCAACCATGTAACCTGTAAGTCTGTGGAAAGTGAACTTATCTAACATCTGCGAGTCCATCTTTATCATACCTCAGCTCAGACCCACAGTCTTTATCACACCTCATTTCAGACCGCCAATCAGACCTCAAATAAGACAGTAAAATAAATAAAACAACTTACCTCTGCTGCTCTGGACAACATTCTCACTCACTGCTCCTTTGTCTTCTGCCAGTGCATCTCTGTATTGTGAATGGACATTGCACAGTGTCAGGTCATAGGGCATGTCTAGGTACACTACGTCCTGGTAATATACGCAGTCAGCACAAGGCACAGTGGGCACCTGGAAGAAGACCAGGTTGTAGTGAGTACAGCCAGCGACAGCAGCTCTACACTCCCTGCACCTCCTGCATACTAATGAGCTCTTCCATAATGAAACCGCTCATTAGTATTTGCTTTATAAGACTCACTGCCATTTTTCCTCCACTTTTGGTGGAAAAGTCTATCTTATAAAGCGAAAAATATGGTAATTTCTTATGGGTTATAAGTAGGGATGAGCTGTATAGTTCGGGTTCGTACCGAATTTTGGGGTGTCCATGACACGGACCGAACCCGAACATTTTAGTAAAAGTCCGGGTTCGGGTTCAGTGTTCGTCGCTTTCTTGGCGCTTTTTAAAAGGCTGCAAAGCAGCCAAACAAGTGTCATACTACTTGCCCCAAGAGGCCATCACAGCCATGCCTACTATTGGCATGGCTGTGATTGGCCAGTGCAGCATGTGACCAAGCCTCTATTTAAGCTGGAGTCACGTAGCGCCGCACGTCACTCTGCTCTGATCAGTGTAGGGAGAGGTTGCAGCTGCGACGTTAGGGCGAGATTAGGCAGTGATTAACTCCTCCAAAAGACTTCATTCAGTGATCGATCTGCAGCTGTGGATGATTGAACTGCTGCTATTCAATTGCTCACTATTTTTAGGCTGCCCAGAGCGTTTTTCATTCACTTTTTTCTGGGGTGATCGGTGGCCATTTTGCGTCTTGTGGTGCGCCAGCACAAGCTGCTACCAAGTACATTTAACCCTCAATAGTGTGGTTATTTTTGGGCTATATCCTACATCAGGGTGAAGCTGTCACACCAAGTGCATTTAACCATCAATAGTGTGGTTATTTTTTGGCCATATACTACATCAGGGGCAAGCTGTCACCAAGTGCATTTAACCCTCAATAGTGTGGTTGTTTTTTTGGCTATATCCTACATCAGGGTGAAGCTGTCGCAGCAAGTGCATTTAACCATCAATAGTGTGGTTATTTTTTGGCTATATCCCACATCAGGGGCAAGCTGTCACCAAGTGCATTTAACCATCAATAGTGTGGTTGTTTTTTGGCTATATCCTACATCAGGGTGAAGCTGTCGCAGCAAGTGCATTTAACCATCAATAGTGTGGTTATTTTTTGGCCATATACTACATCAGGGGCAAGCTGTCACCAAGTGCATTTAACCCTCAATAGTGTGGTTGTTTTTTTGGCTATATCCCACATCAGGGGCAAGCTGTCACCAAGTGCATTTAACCATCAATAATGTGGTTGTTTTTTTGCTATATCCTACATCAGGGTCAAGCTGTCACCAAGTGCATTTAACCATCAATAGTGTGGTTATTTTTTGGCTATATACTACATATGGGGCAAGCTGTCACCAAGTGCATTTAACCCTCAATAGTGTGGTTGTTTTTTGGCTATATCCTACATATGGGGCAAGCTGTCACCAAGTGCATTTAACCATCAATAGTGTGGTTATTTTTTGGCTATATCCTACATATGGGGCAAGCTGTCACCAAGTGCATTTAACCATCAATAGTGTGGTTATTTTTTGGCTATATCCTACATATGGGGCAAGCTGTCACCAAGTGCATTTAAACATCAATAGTGTGGTTATTTTTTGGCTATATCCTACATCAGGGGCTTGGCTGTGCTTGCTATTTTATTGAGGGGTGAAATACAATTGCCAAAATAGCAGTACCCTAAATCTGGTGTTTCAGCTGTGGCCAGCCAATTGTAATACTGTCTGCTGTCTGGCAAAGGATATATTTTTGTTCAGGGTTGAAATACAATTCCCAACTTAGCAATTTACTAAATTAGTGGTTTCTGCTGTATCAGGGCTACTTTAAATCTATTTATTAAAAGGGTATATAAGATTCAAGGTGCAGATAGGGTCATTCTCAATAACTTCACACACACGCTACTGTGCATTTCCAAGTCTAATTCTGTCTGTAAACGTATACCTTTCACCCAGCGCCTAAATACTAGATCTCAAATTTACATTAATCTAAATCTATGGTTATTGCTGTGGCTGGTCAAGTTATTTAGTGTCCGTCAAAGCACAGTTTTTGTTCTGGGTTGAAATACAATTGCCAATTTAGCAATTTCCTAATTTAGTGGTTTCTGCTGTATCAGACCTACTTTAAATCTATCCGTAAAAGGGTATATTAGATTCAAGGTGCAGATAGGGTCATTCTCAATAACTTCACACACACGCTACTGTGCATTTCCAAGTCTAATTCTGTCTGTAAACGTATACCTTTCACCCAGCGCCTAAATACTAGGCCTCAAATTTACATTCACCTAAATCTGTGGTTATTGCTGTGGCTGGTCAAGTTATTTAGTGTCCGTCAAAGCACAGTTTTTGTTCTGGGTTGAAATACAATTCCCAATACAGCAATTTCCTAAATTAGTGTTTTCTGCTGTATCAGACCTACTTTAAATCTATCCATAAAAGGGTATATTAGATTCAAGGTGCTGATAGGGTCATCCACAATAACTTTACACGCTACCGTGCATTTCCAAGTCTAATTCTGTCCATAAACGTATACCTGTCATCCAGCTCCTAAATACTAGGCCTCAAATTTATATTCAGCTAAATCTGTCGTTACTGCTGTGCCTTTATTAGTGTTATACGGTACCTAAATAGATAGCCAGATAGTGTTAGTTGTCTGTAAAAAAAAAGGCCTGAATTTGAATACAATACATTGGGCCAAATAATATTTTTCTTATTGTGGTGAACGGTAACAATGAGGAAAACATCTAGTAAGGGACGCGGACATGGTCGTGGTGGTGTTAGTGGACCCTCTGGTGCTGGGAGAGGACGTGGCTATTCTGCCATAGCCACACGTCCTAGTGTACCAACTACCTCAGGTCCCAGTAGCCGCCATAATTTACAGCAATATTTGGTGGGGCCCAATGCCGTTCTAAGGATGGTAAGGCCTGAGCAGGTACAGGAATTAGTGAACTGGGTGGCCAACAGTGGATCCTGTACGTTCACATTATCTCCCACCCAGTCTTCTGCAGAAAGCGCACAGATGACGCCTGAAAACCAAGCCCATCAGTCTGTCACATCACCCCCATGCATACCAGGGAAACTGTCTGAGCCTCAAGTTATGCAGCAGTCTCTTATGCTGTTTGAAGACTCCGCTGGCAGGGTTTCCCAAGGGCATCCACCTAGCCCTTCCCCAGAGGTGGAAGACATAGAATGCACTGACGCAAAACCACTTATGTTTCCTGATGATGAGGACATGGGAATACCACCTCAGCACGTCTCTGATGATGACGAAACACAGGTGCCAACTGCTGCGTCTTTCTGCAGTGTGCAGACTGAACAGGAGGTCAGGGATCAAGACTGGGTGAAAGACAATGCAGGGGACGATGAGGTCCTAGACCCCACATGGAATGAAGGTCGTGCCACTGACTTTCACAGTTCCGAGGAAGAGGCAGTGGTGAGACCGAGCCAACAGCGTAGCAAAAGAGGGAGCAGTGGGCAAAAGCAGAACACCCGCCGCCAAGAGACTCCGCCTGCTACTGACCGCCGCCATCTGGGACCGAGCACCCCAAAGGCAGCTTCAAGGAGTTCCCTGGCATGGCACTTCTTCAAACAATGTGCTGACGACAAGACCCGAGTGGTTTGCACGCTGTGCCATCAGAGCCTGAAGCGAGGCATTAAGATTCTGAACCTGAGCACAACCTGCATGACCAGGCACCTGCATGCAAAGCATGAACTGCAGTGGAGTAAACACCTTAAAAACAAGGAAGTCACTCAGGCTCCCCCTGCTACCTCTTCTGCTGCTGCCGCCTCGGCCTCTTCTGCTGCTGCCGCCGCCTTGGCCTCTTCCTCCACCTCTGGAGGAACGTTGGCACCTGCCACCCAGAAAACAGGGGATGTACCACCAACACCACCACCTGCGTCACCAAGCATCTCAACCATGTCACACGCAAGCGTTCAGCTCTCCATCTCACAAACATTTGAGAGAAAGCGTAAATTCCCACCTAGCCACCCTCGATCCCTGGCCCTGAATGCCAGCATTTCTAAACTACTGGCCTATGAAATGCTGTCATTTAGGCTGGTGGACACAGACAGCTTCAAACAGCTCATGTCGCTTGCTGTCCCACAGTATGTTTTTCCCAGCCGGCACTACTTCTCCAAGAGAGCCGTGCCTTCCCTGCACAACCAAGTATCTGATAAAATCAAGTGTGCACTGCGCAACGCCATCTGTGGCAAGGTCCACCTAACCACAGATACGTGGACCAGTAAGCACGGCCAGGGACGCTATATCTCCCTAACTGCACACTGGGTAAATGTAGTGGCGGCTGGGCCCCAGGCGGAGAGCTGTTTGGCGCACGTCCTTCCGCTGCCAAGGATCGCAGGGCAACATTCTTTGCCTCCTGTTGCCACCTTCTCCTACTCAGCTTCCTCCTCCTCTTCTTCCACCTGCTCATCCAGTCAGCCACACACCTTCACCACCAACTTCAGCACAGCCCGGGGTAAACGTCAGCAGGCCATTCTGAAACTCATATGTTTGGGGGACAGGCCCCACACCGCACAGGAGTTTTGGCGGGGTATAGAACAACAGACCGACGAGTGGTTGCTGCCGGTGAGCCTCAAGCCCGGCCTGGTGGTGTGCGATATTGGGCGAAATCTCGTTGCAGCTCTGGGACTAGCCGGTTTGACGCACATCCCTTGCCTGGCGCATGTGCTGAATTTGGTGGTGCAGAAGTTCATTCACAACTACCCCGACATGTCAGAGCTGCTGCATAAAGTGCGGGCCGTCTGTTCGCGCTTCCGGCGTTCACATCCTGCCGCTGCTCGCCTGTCTGCGCTACAGCGTAACTTCGGCCTTCCCGCTCACCGCCTCATATGCGACGTGTCCACCAGGTGGAACTCCACCTTGCACATGCTGGACAGACTGTGCGAGCAGCAGCAGGCCATAGTGGAGTTTCAGCTGCAGCACGCACGGGTCAGTCGCACTGCAGAACAGCACCACTACACAACCAATGACTGGGCCTCCATGCGAGACCTGTGTGCCCTGTTGCGCTGTTTCGAGTACTCCACCAACATGGCCAGTGGCGATGACGCCGTTATCAGCGTTACAATACCACTTCTATGTCTCCTTGAGAAAACACTTAGGGCGATGATGGAAGAGGAGGTGGCCCAGGAGGAGGAGGAGAAAGAGGGGTCATTTTTAGCACTTTCAGGCTAGTCTCTTAGAAGTGACTCAGAGGGAGGTTTTTTGAAACAGCAGAGGCCAGGTACAAATGTGGCCAGCCAGGGCCCACTACTGGAGGACGAGGAGGACGGGGATGAGGAGGAGGTGGAGGAGGATGAGGATGAAGCATGGTCACAGCGGGATGGCACCCAACGCAGCTCGGGCCCATCACTGGTGTGTGGCTGGGGGGAAACGGAGGACGATGACGATACGCCTCCCACAGAGGACAGCTTGTCCTTACCTCTGGGCAGCTTGGCACACATGAGCGACTACATGCTGCAGTGCCTGTGCAACGACAGCAGAGTTGCCCACATTTTAACGTGTGCGGACTACTGGGTTGCCACCCTGCTGGATCCACGGTACAAAGACAATGTGCCCACCTTACTTCCTGCACTGGAGCGTGATAGGAAGATGCGCGAGTACAAGCGCACGTTGGTAGACGCGCTACTGAGAGCATTCCCAAATGTCACAGGGGAACAAGTGGAAGCCCAAGGCCAAGGCAGAGGAGGAGCAAGAGGTCGCCAAGGCAGCTGTGTCACGGCCAGCTCCTCTGAGGGCAGGGTTAGCATGGCAGAGATGTGGAAAAGTTTTGTCAACACGCCACAGCTAACTGCACCACCACCTGATACGCAACGTGTTAGCAGGAGGCAACATTTCACTAACATGGTGGAACAGTACGTGTGCACACCCCTCCACGTACTGACTGATGGTTCGGCCCCATTCAACTTCTGGGTCTCTAAATTGTCCACGTGGCCAGAGCTAGCCTTTTATGCCTTGGAGGTGCTGGCCTGCCCGGCGGCCAGCGTTTTGTCTGAACGTGTATTCAGCATGGCAGGGGGCGTCATTACAGACAAACACAGCCGCCTGTCTACAGCCAATGTGGACAAGCTGACGTTCATAAAAATGAACCAGGCATGGATCCCACAGGACCTGTCCATTCCTTGTGCAGATTAGACATTAACTACCTCCCCTTAACCATATATTATTGTACTCCAGGGCACTTCCTCATTCAATCCTATTTTTATTTTCATTTTACAATTATATTGCGGGGCAACCCAAAGTTGAATGAACCTCTCCTCTGTCTGGGTGCCGGGGCCTAAATATATGACAATGGACTGTTCCAATGTTGGGTGACGTGAAGCATGATTCTCTGCTATGACATGAAGACTGATTCTCTGCTGACATGAAGCCAGATTCTCTGTTACGGGACCTCTCTCCTCTGCCTGGGTGCCTGGGCCTAAATATCTGACAATGGACTGTTCCAGTGTTGGGTGACGTGAAGCATGATTCTCTGCTATGATATGAAGACTGATTCTCTGCTATGATATGAAGACTGATTCTCTGCTGACATGAAGCCAGATTCTCTGTTTCGGGACCTCTCTCCTCTGCCTGGGCGCCTGAGCCTAAATATCTGACAATGGACTGTTCCAGTGTTGGGTGACATGAAGCTCGATTCTCTGCTATGACATGAAGACTGATTCTCTGCTGACATAAAGCCAGATTCTCTGTTACGGGACCTCTCTCCTCTGCCTTGGTGCCGGGGCCTAAATTTATGACAATGGACTGTTACAGTGGTGGGTGACGTAAAGCATGATTTTCTGCTATGATATGAAGACTGATTCTCTGCTGACATGAAGCCAGATTCTTTGTTACGGGACCTCTCTCCTCTGCCTGGGTCTAAATATCTGACAATGGACTGTTCCAATGTTGGGTGACGTGGAGCATGATTCTCTGCTATGATATGAAGACTGATTCTCTGCTGACATGAAGCCAGATTCTCTGTTTCGGGACCTCTCTCCTCTGCCTGGGTGCCTGGGCCTAAATATCTGACAATGGACTGTTCCAGTGTTGGGTGACGTGAAGCATGATTCTCTGCTATGACATGAAGATTGATTCTCTGCTGACATGAAGCCACATTCTCTGTTACGGGACCTCTCTCCTCTGCCTGGGTGCCGGGGCCTAAATTTATGACAATGGACTGTTCCAGTGTTGGGTGACGTGGAGCATGATTCTCTGCTATGATATGAAGACTGATTCTCTGCTGACATGAAGCCAGATTCTCTGTTTCGGGACCTCTCTCCTCTGCCTGGGTGCCTGGGCCTAAATATCTGACAATGGACTGTTCCAGTGTTGGGTGACGTGAAGCATGATTCTCTGCTATGACATGAAGACTGATTCTCTGCTGACATGAAGCCAGATTCTCTGTTACGGGACCTCTCTCCTCTGCCTGGGTGCCGGGGCCTAAATTTATGACAATGGACTGTTACAGTGGTGGGTGACGTGAAGCATGATTCTCTGCTATGATATGAAGACTGATTCTCTGCTGACATGAAGCCAGATTCTCTGTTACGGGACCTCTCTCCTCTGCCTGGGTGCCTGGGCCTAAATATCTGACAATGGACTGTTCCAGTGTTGGGTGACATGAAGCATGATTCTCTGCTATAATATAAAGACTGATTCTCTGCTGACATGAAGCCAGATTCTCTTTTACGGGACCTCTCTCCTCTGCCTGGGTGCCTGGGCCTAAATATCTGACAATGGACTGTTCCAGTGTTGGGTGACGTGAAGCATGATTCTCTGCTATGACATGAAGACTGATTCTCTGCTGACATGAAGCCAGATTCTCTGTTACAGGACCTCTCTCCTCTTCCTGGGTGCCTGGGCCTAAATTTATGACAATGGACTGTTACAGTGGTGGGTGACATGAAGCATGATTCTCTGCTATGATATGAAGACTGATTCTCTGCTGACATGAAGCCAGATTCTCTGTTACGGGACCTCTCTCCTCTGCCTGGGTGCCTGGGCCTAAATATCTGACAATGGACTGTACCAGTGTTGGGTGCCGTGAAGCATGATTCTCTGCTATGATATGAAGACTTATTCTCTGCTGACATGAAGCCAGATTCTCTGTTTCGGGACCTCTCTCCTCTGCCTTGGTGCCTGGGCCTAAATATCTGACAATGGACTGTTCCAGTGTAGGGTGACGTGAAGCATGATTCTCTGCTATGACATGAAAACTGATTCTCTGCTGACATGAAGCCAGATTCTCTGTTACGGGACCTCTCTCCTCTGCCTGGGTGCCTGGGCCTAAATATCTGACAATGGACTGTTCCAGTGTTGGGTGAAGTGAAGCATTATTCTCTGCTATAACAAGAAGACTGATTCTCTGCTGACATGAAGCGAGATTCTCTGTTATGGGACCTCTCTCCTCTGCCTGGGTGCCGGGGCCTAAATATAGGACAATGGACTGTTACAGTGGTGGGTGACGTGAAGTCAGATTCTCTGCTATGGGACCTCTCTCCAATTGATATTGGTTAATTTTTATTTATTTTATTTTTATTTTTATTCATTTCCCTATCCACATTTGTTTGCAGGGGATTTACCTACATGTTGCTGCCTTTTGCAGCCCTCTAGCCCTTTCCTGGGCTGTTTTACAGCCTTTTTAGTGCCGAAAAGTTAGGGTCCCCATTGATTTCAATGGGGTTCGGGTTTAGGGCGAAGTTCGGGTCGGGTTCGGATCCCGAACCCGAACATTTCCGGGAAGTTCGGCCGAACTTCTCGAACCCGAAGATCCAGGTGTTCGCTCAACTCTAGTTATAAGTAAACTATTAGACATTGTTGATAATATATCTTAAATAAGAAAGATGGAGGGTGGTCCCTAAGGGGAGATAGTGCGGAGACACTCTCCCGGGATGTACTGCTCTGTAACAGAGAAAGTGAATAGAGATGAGGGGCAGTAACGTATTATAAAAAAAAAAAAAAAACGTCTCCACCTCTGAAACAGACGCCTTCGACAACGAAAAAGATAGATACCCCAAAAATAGGGGATGGGGATGAGGAGGTTATAGATCGAGACGCCGTGGTGGTCGATATAATACTAACCAATCCAATTACCCGACACAATGTATACCCCCTGCCTCACTGCCTTCTTCATCCTCAGAGTTACCCTCAGCATCCACTTTTTTAGGACAACAAATGCAGTACTCCCTACGGAACCGCAACATAGTACCTCCACCCAACCGTTAGGGTGCACGGATGATAGGTTGGTTATTAACCTGTCATCACGGATCCTTACAGAGGTGGAAACTAGGGTTTTGAGACGTGGCTTATCCTTTGTCCCCACTACTCCATTTGACCTATTTCGGTGGACCAAGGATCTCCACCTGTTTGCCCGTAAGCTAAAGTGGCATAAACACTTTAGGCTTAGGGACAAAAAAGAAAGTCGTGAATTGGGCATACCGGTGGAGATCCTTGGGGATTTACATTTCTTATTCAACCTGGATAGTACACCCGACAATCCAGAGGGTAGAGGTCCCTTCACGAATCTCAAGAACAAGAGCAGCAAAATGCCACCTGCAGGAGACATCTCCTGTATAGATGTCTTCCTCAAACAGACCACCACCGAAATTGCTAAGATCATCCCCACTAGAACTAGGTCTAATTGTAATAGTAAGGAGAGACGGGCAATGAGGGAGCTATCCGCGGACGCCACCATTGTGATCAAACCCTCCGACAAAGGGGGTAATGTGGTTGTCCTGGATGTCTCCGCATATCGCGCCATGTGCCTCACATTACTAAATGATAAGCTAAGTTATGAGACATTACCATCTGATCCTACACCTAGACTCCAGCAAGAATTGCTGGATATTTTGACCAAAGCCAAGGGGGATGGCCTCATCAGCAGCAACGAACTTGAGTTTCTTTTTCCAACACATCCGGTCATGGCAACTTTTTATTGTTTGCCCAAAGTCCACAAGGGGACAGTACCCCTCAAAGGGCGGCCAATTGTTTCAGGGGTGGGCAGCCTGCCACTGAACAGCGGGGTGTATGTTGACCGCATACTTGGCCCTTTTGTGCAATCTCTCCCATCTTATGTGAGAGACACGGGGGACCTTCTCTCTAAATTAGAGAACATCAATCTGGAACCCAGTTGGTTTCTAGCATCGATTGATGTCGAGGCATTGTATTCCTCAATCCCCCATGACAAAGGCCTCAATGCCACAGCATACTTCCTGAAGGCAAGGGGACTCCAGTTTGCTGCTCACAACAATTTAGTTCTCCAATTATTGAACTTTGTTCTGACCAGCAACTGTTTTCTCTTTGACGGCCGTATATACCACCAGCTCAGGGGCACTGCGATGGGCAGTTCTTGCGCACCATCTTACGCTAATTTGCTCCTGGGCTGGGGGGAAGAGACCATAGTTTTTGGTGAAACACCTAACTGGTATACTGACTACATCGTCCTCTGGGCCCGCTACATAGATGACATTTTCGTCCTGTGGAACGGGCCGGAGGACGAGTTCAGGAGGCTGGTGGATGAACTTAACAGCAATTCCATCAACCTCCGATTTACGTCGGAGATTGTGCATAACAACTTGCCTTTTTTAGACATCTGCATCTCGAGAGACACCATGGGGGGTCTACAGACCACCATTTTCCGCAAGGAAACATCCACTAACTCACTTCTTCGGTGGGACAGTTGCCATCCTGTCCCACTGAAACGTGGGATCCCAGTTGGCCAATATCTGAGACTCAAACGCAATTGTTCAGAACCCCGTGAATTTACACGACAGGCAAACGAGCTCAGACAGCGCTTCCGGGCACGGGGTTACCCGGATAATACGCTGAGAAAGGCCTACCAAAGGGCCTGTCAGGAGACGCGTACCACCCTTCTACATCCCACGCTGGGTTCCACAACTAGCCCACAACAAAAGAAACTACGTATCATCGGTACATTTGATTCAGCCGCTAGAGAAATTAAGGAGATTCTGGCACGCAATTGGGACACTCTCCTGATGGATCCAGATTTGACCGCTGTTGTAGGCCGTTATCCATCAGTGACCTTCAGGAGAGGGACCAATCTGAGGGACAAATTTGTACATAGCCATTACAATCCTCCCAAAAAGAAGACGTGGCTGGACCAACCGGTGAATGGCATGGTTTCAAATGCGGTAGATGTAGCTTTTGCAAATATGTCACCCAGGACAAAGTGGTTACAGTCGGCCCTGCGCACCCAGACCACCGTATACAGGATTTCATCAATTGCCGCACCGCAGGCGTGGTTTATCTCCTCACCTGTGAGTGCGGCATTAGGTATGTTGGTAAGACCCGTAGGAAACTACGGGTACGCATAGGAGAGCATCTAGGCGACATCCGCAACAATAGGGACACCCCAGTAGCAAGGCACATCCAATCCGCCCACGACGGGAGTTCATCGGGGATTAGGTTTATAGGACTGGAGGTGATCAAGAAGCCACCACGCGGAGGGAACTGGGATAGGAGAATTCTCCAGAGGGAGTGTTGGTGGATCTTCAGGTTGAGGACCACCAACCCCCTTGGTCTTAATGACCAGTTGCAATTCGGCTGTTTTCTGTGATTGCGTCAATATCCCTCTCCCCTCCACCAGTCTCCGTGATGGATTCTGGATATCCCTGTTGATCCTTGCCAACTGCATTATGTGCAATCTCAGCAATTTCTGCATTTTTTGCAATTTCAGCATTTTCTGCATTTTTTGCAATATTCCAGTTGTAGGTGTAGCCTCATGACCCCAAAGTTTTACTCCGATCACCATATATTAAGGGCCATCTGGTCATGGGACCATAGTATAATTTGCGGATCTCACAACGATGCCCCCTGATGCAACTGGTTGCTTATGTTCTAAATCATGTATGGTTCGTTGGGTTATGTCTCCAAGTGGCCATCATACTCCATCTGGGCCCATCCACCTATTGTGGGCATCATTCGGATGTCACCACTCGTTAATGGAATAAATTAATTAAATATTGTCTTATTGCCTAAATTGGCAATCACACCTTGCCTAGGCCTAGGGGGCGCCCTGTCATTTAATGCCCCTCTCTGAGGTCCCACGGTGTTGGTGACCCCCCTATCACCAACACAGGTGTAGTAGTAGGAGTTATCTATATCTATTGAGTGACTCCTCCCACCGCCGCTATCCTCATCCTTGCAGCCGATGCCGCGCCCCATATGTGATGACGCATCCGGACAATGACGTCCATTACAGCGTCACTGGAACTACGCAGCAGTCGGACTGCCCATTGAACTATTGCGCATGCGCCGGGACGGAGGCGGATCGTTGCGTCACCTGACATGCGATTGTCACATGACGCCGATCGCACTCCTCACGCAGGCGCACAGCCAGCCTGCTTCTGGATTTAAACTGACTAGCGCTCAATGTAGCGCTGACAGACGCCAATACAGAAGCGGTCAGTCCACCTGCACTACCGCTTCACATGGCATTCGCCATACACGCTCCATGTTGAAAACTGTAAGTTAACTCTTAAACTCTTTTGCCATATCTGCAATGGTTGTTGTTAGACACAGGTTCTTAATGGATTGTATATACGTATATTTTTCCTAGGTATCTGGACTGTTTTGGACTATACCAGTCCAATCAGGTCTGCGCAACCCACAGGGCTACCCCTGTTTACCCCTCCTTCCAACCTAGATATTTACTACCTTGGGCTGAGAGCGCTGTCTCTTATGCCTTATGCCTCATGAACAGAACTGTGAGTAAATCTATGATCCATGTGACATAGCTATATAGATTAATGTCAGGTTTGGTACTTGAATGGATTTTTCTTTGTCATTTTTGCTGTTCATAGGTGTCTGGACTGATTTGGACCACACCGGTCGAGTCAGGTTTTTTAACCAATAGGCCCTATAGATCTAGGTACAATATCGTAAGGTGGTAGGAGTTGAGATACCATCCTCCACTCTTTGACCCCTGTCCCCTAAAGAGTTAAGGGGTCTATTTGTAGTAAAGTGGAGGCACCCTCTATACTTTGATATATTCCCGTAATAACGAAACGCGTAGGGACGTGACCCTATATACATATATCATACCCATTTCCCCCATCTCACTCTAGCAGCCCTTATTATCATCAGGACTAAATTGTTGTCCCCTTAGGGCTACCTAGGGCGACTTAATAGGGCTAGGTTCCGGACATGGCCACCCCTTGCGGGGACAGGACCCCGTGTTAGGAGGATACCATAGGGACTTATAGGCCAAGTAGGGCATTAACAGGGATAGACTCTTCCCTGTAGCCCCTTGGAACCCTGGTATCACAGACAAGAGGACGTGTCTCATAACACAAGCAGCTCCTCCACCTCCTGTGCACTGGAGTACATCTGTCCTGACTGGCACTCCCGGTAAGATCTACCCTTCACTTTGCCTTATGGCATCACTTTAGGTCTACGGCATCTGCCAAAGACCCCAATTTTGTGTTTAACTGGTGGTCAGCTCTGACTGAGGGACCTACCTTGTGGGGACTCACCCACGTGAGCCCCACACTGTTGTCTGTGTTGTTTCGTCTAGTAGGGGCTTGTTTTCCCAAGTCTGGGATCTTAATTAATCCTGATAATATATCTTGCCACTCACAAGCTAAATAGGAAATATGACTAGTAAGGATGAGCGAACCCGAACTGTATAGTTCGGGTTCGTACCGAATTTTGGGGTGTCCGTGACACGGACCGAACCCGAACATGTTAGTAAAAGTTCGGGTTCGGGTTCGGTGTTCGTCGCTTTCTTGGTGCTTTTTGAAAGGCTGCAAAGCAGCCAATCAACAAGCGTCATACTACTTGCCCCAAGAGGCCATCACAGCCATGCCTACTATTGGCATGGCTGTGATTGGCCAGTGCAGCATGTGACCCAGCCTCTATTTAAGCTGGAGTCACATAGCGCCGCACGTCACTCTGCTCTGATCAGTGTAGGGAGAGGTTGCAGCTGTGACGTGAGGGCGAGATTAGGCAGTGATTAACTCCTCCAAAAGACTTCATTCAGTGATCGATCTGCAGCTGTGGATGATTGAACTGCTGCTATTCAATTGCTCACTGTTTTTAGGCTGCCAGAGCGTTTTTCATTCACTTTTTTCTGGGGTGATCGGCGGCCATTTTGTGTCTTGTGGTGCACCAGCACAAGCTGTCACCAAGTGCATTTAACCCCCAATAGTGTGGTTGTTTTTTGGCTATATCCTACATCGGTCAAGCTGTCACACCAAGTGCATTTAACCATCAATAGTGTGGTTATTTTTTGGACATATACTACATCAGGTGCAAGCTCAGCCTGTCACCAAGTGCATTTAACCCTCAATAGTGCGGTTGTTTTTTGGCTATATCCTACATCAGGGTCAAGCTGTCACCAAGTGCATTTAACCATCAATAGTGTGGTTATTTTTTGGCTATATCCTACATCAGGTGCTTGGCTGTGCTTGCTATTTTATTGAGGGATGAAATACAATTGCCAAAATAGCAGTACCCTAAATCTGGTGTTTCAGCTGTGGCCAGCCAATTGTAATACTGTCTGCTGTCTGGCAAAGGATATATTTTTGTTCAGGGTTGAAATACAATTCCCAACTTAGCAATTTCCTAAATTAGTGGTTTCTGCTGTATCAGGGCTACTTTAAATCTATTCATTAAAAGGGTATATAAGATTCAAGGTGCAGATAGGGTCATTCTCAATAACCTCACACACACGCTACTGTGCATATCCAAGTCTAATTCTGTCCGTAAACGTATACAGGTCCTTCTCAAAAAATTAGCATATTGTGATAAAGTTCATTATTTTCTGTAATGTACTGATAAACATTAGACTTTCATATATTTTAGATTCATTACACACCAACTGAAGTAGTTCAAGCCTTTTATTGTTTTAATATTGATGATTTTGGCATACAGCTCATGAAAACCCAAATTTCCTATCTCAAAAAATTAGCATATTTCATCCGACCAATAAAAGAAAAGTGTTTTTAATACCAAAAAAGTCAACCTTCAAATAATTATGTTCAGTTATGCACTCAATACTTGGTCGGGAATCCTTTTGCAGAAATGACTGCTTCAATGCGGCGTGGCATGGAGGCAATCATCCTGTGGCACTGCTGAGGTGTTATGGAGGCCCAGGATGCTTCGATAGCGGCCTTAAGCTCATCCAGAGTGTTGGGTCTTGCGTCTCTCAACTTTCTCTTCCCAATATCCCACAGATTCTCTATGGGGTTCAGGTCAGGAGAGTTGGCAGGCCAATTGAGCACAGTAATACCATGGTCAGTAAACCATTTACCAGTGGTTTTGGCACTGTGAGCAGGTGCCAGGTCGTGCTGAAAAATGAAATCTTCATCTCCATAAAGCTTTTCAGCAGATGGAAGCATGAAGTGCTCCAAAATCTCCTGATAGCTAGCTGCATTGACCCTGCCCTTGATAAAACACAGTGGACCAACACCAGCAGCTGACATGGCACCCCAGACCATCACTGACTGTGGGTACTTGACACTGGACTTCAGGCATTTTGGCATTTCCCTCTCCCCAGTCTTCCTCCAGACTCTGGCACCTTGATTTCTGAATGACATGCAAAATTTGCTTTCATCCGAAAAAAGTACTTTGGACCACTGAGCAACAGTCCAGTGCTGCTTCTCTGTAGCCCAGGTCAGGCGCTTCTGCCGCTGTTTCTGGTTCAAAAGTGGCTTGACCTGGGGAATGCGGCACCTGTAGCCCATTTCCTGCACACGCCTGTACACGGTGGCTCTGTCCACTGCTTCCGCAGGTCCCCCAAGGTCTGGAATCGGTCCTTCTCCATAATCTTCCTCAGGGTCCGGTCACCTCTTCTCGTTGTGCAGCGTTTTCTGCCACACTTTTTCCTTCCCACAGACTTCCCACTGAGGTGCCTTGATACAGCACTCTGGGAACAGCCTATTCGTTCAGAAATTTCTTTCTGTGTCTTACCCTCTTGCTTGAGGGTGTCAATGATGGCCTTCTGGACAGCAGTCAGGTCGGCAGTCTTACCCATGATTGCGGTTTTGAGTAATGAACCAGGCTGGGAGTTTTTAAAAGCCTCAGGAATCTTTTGCAGGTGTTTAGAGTTAATTAGTTGATTCAGATGATTACGTTAATAGCTTGTTTAGAGAACCTTTTCATGATATGCTAATTTTTTGAGATAGGAATTTTGGGTTTTCATGAGCTGTATGCCAAAATCATCAATATTAAAACAATAAAAGGCTTGAACTACTTTAGTTTGTGTGTAATGAATCTAAAATATATGAAAGTCTAATGTTTATCAGTACATTACAGAAAATAATGAACTTTATCACAATATGCTAATTTTTTGAGAAGGACCTGTACCTGTCACCCAGCGCCTAAATAATAGGCCTCAAATTTATAGTCAGCTAAATCTGTGGTTACTGCTGTGCCTGTATTAGTGTAATACGGTACCTAAATAGATAGCCAGATAGTGTTAGGTGTCTTTAAAAAAAGGCCTGAATTTGAATTCAATACATTCGGCCAAATAATATTTTTGTTGTTGTGGTGAACGATAACAATGAGGAAAACATCTAGTAAAGGACGCGGACGCGGACATGGTCGTGGTGGTGTTAGTGGACCCTCTGGTGCTGGGAGAGGACGTGGCCGTTCTGCCACATCCACACGTCCTAGTGTACCAACTACCTCAGGTCCCAGTAGCCGCCATAATTTACAGCGATATTTGGTGGGGCCCAATGCCGTACTAAGGATGGTAAGGCCTGAGCAGGTACAGGCATTAGTCAATTGGGTGGCCGACAGTGGATCCAGCACGTTCACATTATCTCCCAACCAGTCTTCTGCAGAAAGCTCACAGATGGCGCCTGAAAACCAAGCCCATCAGTCTGTCACATTACCCCCATGCATGCCAGGGAAACTGTCTGAGCCTCAAGTTATGCAGCAGTCTCTTATGCTGTTTGAAGACTCTGCTGGCAGGGTTTCCCAAGGGCATCCACCTAGCCCTTCCCCAGCGGTAGAAGACATAGAATGCACTGACGCACAACCACTTATGTTTCCTGATGATGAGGACATGGGAATACCACCTCAGCACGTCTCTGATGATGACGAAACACAGGTGCCAACTGCTGTGTCTTTCTGCAGTGTGCAGACTGAACAGGAGGTCAGGGATCAAGACTGGGTGGAAGACGATGCAGGGGACGATGAGGTCCTAGACCCCACATGGAATGAAGGGCGTGCCACTGACTTTCACAGTTCGGAGGAAGAGGCAGTGGTGAGACCGAGCCAACAGTGTAGCAAAAGAGGGAGCAGTAGGCAAAAGCAGAACACCCGCCGCCAAGAGACTCCACCTGCTACTGACCGCCGCCATCTGGGACCGAGCACCCCAAAGGCAGCTTCAAGGAGTTCCCTGGCATGGAACTTCTTCAAACAATGTGCTGACGACAAGACCCGAGTGGTTTGCACGCTGTGCCATCAGAGCCTGAAGCGAGGCATTAACGTTCTGAACCTTAGCACAACCTGCATGACCAGGCACCTGCATGCAAAGCATGAACTGCAGTGGAGTAAACACCTTAAAAACAAGGAAGTCACTCAGGCTCCCCCTGCTACCTCTTCTGCTGCTGCCGCCTCGGCCTCTTCTGCTGCTGCCACCTCGGCCTCTTCCTCCACCTCTGGAGGAACGTTGGCACCTGCCGCCCAGCAAACAGGGGATGTACCACCAACACCACCACCTCCGTCACCAGGCATCTCAACCATGTCACACGGCAGCGTTCAGCTCTCCATCTCATAAACATTTGAGAGAAAGCGTAAATTCCCACCTAGCCACCCTCGATCCCTGGCCCTGAATGCCAGCATTTCTAAACTACTGGCCTATGAAATGCTGTCATTTAGGCTGGTGGACACAGACAGCTTCAAACAGCTCATGTCGCTTGCTGTCCCACAGTATGTTGTTCCCAGCCGGCACTACTTCTCCAAGAGAGCCGTGCCTTCCCTGCAAAACCAAGTATCCGATAAAATCAAGTGTGCACTGCGCAACGCCATCTGTGGCAAGGTCCACCTAACCACAGATACGTGGACCAGTAAGCACGGCCAGGGACGCTATATCTCCCTAACTGCACACTGGGTAAATGTAGTGGCGGCTGGGCCCCAGGCGGAGAGCTGTTTGGCGCACGTCCTTCCGCCGCCAAGGATCGCAGGGCAACATTCTTTGCCTCCTGTCGCCTCCTCCTCCTACTCGGCTTCCTCCTCCTCTTCTTCCACCTGCTCATCCAGTCAGCCACACACCTTCACCACCAACTTCAGCACAGCCCGGGGTAAACGTCAGCAGGCCATTCTGAAACTCATATGTTTGGGGGACAGGCCCCACACCGCACAGGAGTTTTGGCGGGGTATAGAACAACAGACCGACGAGTGGTTGCTGCCGGTGAGCCTCAAGCCCGGCTTGGTGGTGTGCGATAATGGGCGAAATCTCGTTTGCAGCTCTGGGACTAGCCGGTTTGACGCACATCCCTTGCTTGGCGCAGGTGCTGAATTTGGTTGTGCAGAAGTTCCTTCACAACTACCCCGACATGTCAGAGCTGCTGCATAAAGTGCGGGCCGTCTGTTCGCGCTTCCGGCGTTCACATCCTGCCACTGCTCGCCTGTCTGCGCTACAGCATAACTTCGGCCTTCCTGCTCACCGCCTCATATGCAACGTGCCCACCAGGTGGAACTCCACCTTGCACATGCTGGACAGACTGTGCGAGCAGCAGCAGGCCATAGTGGAGTTTCAGCTGCAGCACGCACGGGTCAGTCGCACTGCAGAACAGCACCACTTCACCACCAACGACTGGGCCTCCATGCGAGACCTGTGTGCCCTGTTGCCCTGTTTCGAGTACTCCACCAACATGGCCAGTGGCGATGACGCCGTTATCAGCGTTACAATACCACTTCTATGTCTCCTTGAGAAAACACTTAGGGCGATGATGGAAGAGGAGGTGGCCCAGGAGGAGGAGGAAGAGGGGTCATTTTTAGCACTTTCAGGCTAGTCTCTTAGAAGTGACTCAGAGGGAGGTTTTTTGCAACCGCAGAGGCCAGGTACAAATGTGGCCAGCCAGGGCCCACTACTGGAGGACGAGGAGGACGAGGATGAGGAGGAGGTGGAGGAGGATGAGGATGAAGCATGGTCACAGCGGGATGGCACCCAACGCAGCTCGGGCCCATCACTGGTGCGTGGCTGGGGGGAAACGCAGGACGATGACGATACGCCTCCCACAGATGACAGCTTGTCCTTACCTCTGGGCAGCCTGGCACACATGAGCGACTACATGCTGCAGTGCCTGCGCAACGACAGCAGAGTTGCCCACATTTTAACGTGTGCGGACTACTGGGTTGCCACCCTGCTGGATCCACGGTACAAAGACAATGTGCCCACCTTACTTCCTGCACTGGAGCGTGATAGGAAGATGCGCGAGTACAAGCGCACGTTGGTAGACGCGCTACTGAGAGCATTCCCAAATGTCACAGGGGAACAAGTGGAAGCCCAAGGCCAAGGCAGAGGAGGAGCAAGAGGTCGCCAAGGCAGCTGTGTCACGGCCAGCTCCTCTGAGGGCAGGGTTAGCATGGCAGAGATGTGGAAAAGTTTTTTCAACACGCCACAGCTAACTGCACCACCACCTGATACACAACGTGTTAGCAGGAGGCAACATTTCACTAACATGGTGGAACAGTACGTGTGCACACCCCTCCACGTACTGACTGATGGTTCCGCCCCATTCAACTTCTGGGTCTCTAAATTGTCCACGTGGCCAGAGCTAGCCTTTTATGCCTTGGAGGTGCTGGCCTGCCCGGCGGCCACCGTTTTGTCTTAACGTGTATTCAGCACGGCCGGGGGCGTCATTACAGACAAATGCAGCCGCCTGTCTACAGCCAATGTGGACAAGCTGACATTCATAAAAATGAACCAGGCATGGATCCCACAGGACCTGTCCATCCCTTGTGCAGATTAGACTTCAACTACCTCCCCTTAACCATATATTATTGTACTCCAGGGCACTTCCTCATTCAATCCTATTTTTATTTTCATTTTACCATTATATTGCGGGGCAACCCAAAGTTAAATGGACCTCTCCTCTGTCTGGGTGCCGGGGCCTAAATATATGACAATGGACTGTCCCAATGTTGGGTGACGTGAAGCATGATTCTCTGCTATGACATGAAGACTGATTCTCTGCTGACATGAAGCCAGATTCTATGTTACGGGACCTCTCTCCTCTGCCTGGGTGCCGGGGCCTAAATTTATGACAATGGACTGTTACAGTGGTGGGTGACGTGAAGCCTGATTCTCTGCTATGACATGAAGACTGATATTCTGCTGACATGAAGCCAGATCCTCTGTTATGGGACCTCTCTCCTCTGCCTGGTGCCGGGGCCTAAATATATGACAATGGACTGTTACAGTGGTGGGTGACGTGAAGCCAGATTCTCTGCTATGGGACCTCTCTCCAATTGATATTGGTTAATTTTTATTTATTTTATTTTTATTTTTATTAATTTCCCTATCCACATTTTTTTGCAGGGGATTTACCTACATGTTGCTGCCTTTTGCAGCCCTCTAGCCCTTTCCTGGGCTGTTTTACAGCCTTTTTAGTGCGGAAAAGTTCGGGTCCCCATTGACTTCAATGGGGTTCAGGTTCGGGATGAAGTTCGGGTCGGGTTCGGATCCCGAACCCGAACATTTCCGGGAAGTTCGGCCGAACTTCTCGAACCCGAACATCCAGGTGTTCGCTCAACTCTAATGACTAGTTATACAGCAATACAGGGATGGACTAAGCATCACTAGGCAGATTTAGAATTCATGAGTTTATAATGGCTGGGTGACAACCACTTGGGAGCTATAAGGGAAGAAAAAAAAAAAAACTAAATGGTCACAATGGCCAAATAGAATGATTAAAAGGGTGGCAGAAGAGGACAACTCAGGGGATGAGTTGTATTGGTTGCTAAAGGCAGACATTATCCCCCCCCCCCCCCCCCCCAATCCCAAACCCTGTGTAACACTGAATTAATTATTTATTTCAACGGAACCTTTGTTCTTCTATATAAGGGCTGTATAAGACCAGGATATAGTCGGCTAGATCGTCGCTAACAAGCATTCGTAGGAATGTTTGCTAGCGATAATCTGCCTGTGTAAAAGTGCCGCAGATAACCTGATGAATCAGGCTAAAAAATCATCGCTTGCTGGTGGCAGATCGTGCCGTCTAATCATGCTTTGCTGATGGCAAATAGTGATTCTGCACAGGGACAAACAATGGCATTAGTGATCTCTCACTGTGGAGGAGGCGATTGTTGGGAAGGAACGCTTCCTTCCCAACAATCAAAATGCAGACTGCAGGTAAAATAGAATCTCTGAGAAATTCTAAGATTAAAATGAAGAAAATAAGGCCATTAAAGCCTATTGTGAGATTAAAAAAAAAATAAAAATGTGTAAAAAATATGTGAAGAGTTTTAAATCATTGGATGTAAAATCAGCATTTAATTGTGTACCCCACATAGACGTATATGTGTTTATCCTGTCCTTATAAAAGGAAACAAATTAATCAAATGAGCTGGGGAAAAAAAAAAAAACCAAATTGGTTAAAAGGTCTTTAAAGCTGTGCCCAGGAAAGTTCCTGTTCTCTTAGGGCTCATAAACATGTTGCTGTTATAGCACTAGCTACAGTCAGGTCCATAAATATTGGGACAGCGACACAATTCTAACATTTTTGGCTCTATAAACCACCACAATGGATTTGTAATGAAACAAACAAGACGTGCTTTAACTGCAGACTGTCAGCTTTAGTTTGAGGGGATTTACATCTAAATCAGGTGAACGGTGTAGGAATTGCAACAGTTTGCATATGTGCCTCCCACTTGTTATGGGACCAAAAGTAACCGGACAGAATAATAATCATAAATCAAACTTTTACTTTTTAATACTTGGTTGCAAATCCTTTGCAGTCAATTACAGCCTGAAGTCTGGAGCGCAGCGACATCACCAGACGCTGGGTTTCATCCCTGGTGATGCTCCACCAGGCCTCTACTGCAACTGTCTTCCATTCCTGCTTGTTCTTGGGGCATTTTCCCTTCAGTTTTGTCTTCAGCAAGTGAAATGCATGCTCAATCGGATTCAGGTCAGATGGCCATTGCATAACATTTCACTTCTGTCCCTTAAAAAACTCTTTGGTTGCTTTTGCAGTATGCTTTGGGTCATTGTCCATCTGCGCTGTGATGTGCCGTCCAATGAGTTCTGAAGCTTTGGCTGAGTATGAGCAGATAATATTGCCCGAAACACTTCAGAATTCATTCTGCTGCTTTTGTCAGCAGTCACATCATCAATAAATACAAGAGAACCAGTTCCATTGGCAGCCATACATGCCTATGCCATGACACTACCACCACCATGCTTCACTGATGAGCAGTTCCTTTGTTCCTTTCCTTCTCCATACTCTTCTCTTCCCATCACTCTGGTACAAGTTGATCTTGGTCTCATCTGTCCATAGGATGTTGTTCCAGAACTGTGAAGGCTTTTTTAGATGTAGTTTGGCAAACTCTAATCCGGCCTTCCTGTTTTTGAGGCTCACCAATGGTTTACATCTTGTGGCGAACCCTCTGTATTCACTCTGGTGAAGTTTTCTCTTGATTGTTGACTTTGACACACATACACCTACCTCCTGGAGAGTGTTCTTGATCTGGCCGACTGTTGTGAAGGGTGTTTTCTTCACCGGGGAGAGAATTATTCGGTCATCCACCACAGTTGTTTTCTGTGGTCTTCCGGGTCTTTTGGTGTTGCTGAGCTCACTGGTGTGTTCCTTCTTTTTAAGAATGTTGGCCACGCCTAATGTTTTTGCTAGCTCTCTGATGGGTTTGTTTTGTTTTTTCAGCCTAATGATGGCTTGCTTCACTGATAGTGACAGCTCTTTGGATCTCATCTTAAGGGTCTATTCACACGTCCGTTTTTTCTTTCCTGATCTGTTCCGTTTTTTGCTGAACAGATCTGGACCAGATCTGCACCCATTCATTTTCAATGGGTCCTGAAAAAAAAATCAGACATTGTGCTGTCCGTTTTTTTTCAGGACCCATTGAAAATGAATGGGTCCAGATCTGGTCCAGATCTGTTCAACAAAAAACGGAACAGATGAGGAAAGAAAAAACGGACGTGTGAATAGACCCTTAGAGTTGACAGCAACAGATTCCAAATGCAAATAGCACACTTGAAATTAACCCTGGACCTTTTATCTGCTCATTGTAATTGGGATAATGAGGGAATAACAAACACCTGGCCATGGAACAGCCTAGAAGCCAATTTTCCCATTACCTTTGGTCCCTTAACAAGTGGGAGACACATATGCAAACTGTTGTAATTCCTACACCATTCACCTGATTTGGATGTAAATACCCTTGTTTGTTTTATTTCAAATCCATTGTGGTGGTGTATAGAGCCAAAAATGTTAGAATTGTGTCGATGTCCCAATATTTATGGGCCTGACTGTATATACTGCACCTAGATCTAGGAAAACAGATTGAGATAAGGTAGTACTCATAAGCGACCTATAGGGAGCGTTCTATTCTGTACAATATAAACTTGTTAAAGCAATATTTTGTGACCTCCTTCTCTTGGTGTCTTTAACGTGGCTGTCTGTTTTAGACCATCTATCCCTCTGAAGGACCCAATATTTCCATGCATTACACCACAGTCTAGGAATTGGAATGGGAATTGTGTAATGCAAGGAGGAGATTCGGAGGACGCAGGCGGTGCTGGGCTCTTTCACAGGGGGGCTCCAAGAAGGTTAGTACAGCCCCTTAGGCTCCTTACCAGGGTCATTTACATATCTCTAAAATCATTTTTTAAACACAATAAAAGCACACAGCCCTATGGGACTGTTATATTGCGGACATGCTAGCGGCGATCTAGCCGTGCATGTCCGCATATCTATAGGCTAAAACGAGGTGACAGAATCCCTTTAAGTCCTGTGTATGCCATGGCTCACAATAGTCCTGAATTTCACCTGCTCCATGTCAACTTTAATAGTATCCTGAGGACACAGATACAGTTGAATACAGCGGTAAAGCAGGAAGCCATCAGCCCCCTACTCCGTCATTCACCCTGTTGAGCTGAGCCATGGGGGGCACAAGGCCAGGGAGTCTAATAATTAGCTCCATTCATTGTGGGAACAGGGATAGCTATTACTTTTGTTTTTGTAAAACGACATGACCATCAATACTACGTAAGGGTCATCACTAGGGGCATTTTTTTATGTAGCATGGGAAGGGACATTACTACTGTTTGGCAGGCACTAAGGAGGTTTCAATAGTGTGTTGGGGCACAAAGGGTGAATAACTACTGTGAGGTTTTACTAAAGGGGCATTATTAATATACAGGGTAAGGAGCACAACGGAGGCATCATCACTGTGTGGAGACAGAATTACTGTGTACAAAGAGGGCACCATGTGGATGCACCAATACTCTGTGTTACACAGAGGAGGGCGCTTCTATTGACTGGGGGGCACAAAGTAGACTAAACTGGCATGTATGGATTGGAATTGGGCATGGTTAGAAGCATGACCTAATGTAAAAGTAATATTTACTAGAGTTGTCACTCTTTGCTTTCTCTGAAAAGTTGGGAGGTATTATAAATGCCTGCTCCTTGTGACCCTAGTACACTGAGGAAGGTTTAATGATCAGGTTTAGATTCAATTTTTTTTTTTTTTTTTTTTTTTTTTAGAAATAAAGGGGTTGTCCCACTCAAAACATTGTACATTTTTCAAACCAGCACCCTGATCTGAATGCTTTTGTAGTCCGTTAAAAAAGTAGTATAGCCTACTGAGTTACTAAATAAAATGTATCGGTATCTGCTGTTTTTTTATTTCCTTATTTCTCCATCCACCTAATTGAGGTGGTTGCACACGCTCCGTTCCATCCTTCAACTGCCACCAGCTCTATTTACAGTTAGAAGCTGTGATAGTTACAGGGAGAGAACTGCAACAGAAAGGGCATGTCCTTTGAAAAAGAGCTGCCTGGACAATTGTAGCAATGGATGTGGAGATCTCTGGATCCATGTGAGGTACAGGCTGGTTCTAGTTTTGTTAGAAAGAGACTGGCATGTACAATATGGTACCTGATTTTACATTAATCAGGGCACCCTTTTCGGTGTATTCAGTTGCTTGATTTTAGTTAATGATATTTCCCTTAAACAATATAGACATTGCATAATTGATTGCTTGAATAAATGCAGTAATACAGTGCCTTGCAAAAGTATTCACCCGCTTAACTTTTTTTGTGTTTTGGTGCCTCACAACCTGGAATTAATATAGATTTTTTGAGTATTTGCATCATTTAATTTACAGAACATGCCCACAACTTTGAAGATGTTTTTTTTTTTATTATTGTGAAGCAAACAACAAATAGGACAAAATAACAGAAAAAGTTGATGTGCATAACTATTCACCTCCCTAAAGTCAATACTTTGTAGAGACACCTTTTGCGGCAATCACAGCTCCAAGTCGCTTTGGATAAGGCTCTATGAGCTTGCCACATCTTACCACTGGTATTTTTGCCCATTCCTCCTTGCAAAACTGCTCCAGCTCCTTTAAGCTGGATTGTTTGCGCTTGTTAACAGCAATCTTTAAGTCTGACCACAGATTTTCTTTTGGGTTGAGATCTTGGCTTTGACTAGGCCATTCCAACACATTTACATGTTTCCCCTTAACCCACTCAAGTGTTGCTTTAGCAGTGTGTTTGAGGTCATTGTCCTGCTGGAAGGTGAACCTCAGTCCTAGCCTCAAATCACAGAGTGGTACAGGTTTTGCTTAAGAATATCCCTGAATTTAGCAGCATCCATCTTTCCCTTAACTCTGACCATTTTCCCAGGCCCAACTGCTGAAAAACATCCCTACAGCATGATGCTGCCACCACCATGTTTTACTGTGGGGATGGTGTTCTTTGGGTGATGTGATGTGCTAGGTTTGTACCAGACATAGCATTTTCTTTGATGGCCAAAAAGTTCAATTTTAGTTTTCATCAGACCAGAGCACCTTCCTCCATACATTTTGGGAGTCTCCCACTTGCCCTTTCGCAAACTCACAATGTCCCTTTTTTTTTTTTTTTTTTGCTAATTGGTTTTCTTCTGGCCACTCTGCCATAAAGCCCAACTCTATGGAGTGTATATGGCTTATTGTCGTCCTATGTACAGATACTCCGGTCTCTGTTTTGGAACTCTGCAGCTCCTCCAGGGTTAACTTAGGTCTCTGTGCTGCCTCTATGATTAATGCCATCCTTGCCCGGTCCGTGAGTTTTGGTGGGCACTGTCTCTTGGCAGGTTTGCTATTGTGCCATGTTCTTTCCATTTGGTTACGAAGTGCTCCTGGGGATCATCAAAGATTTGGATATTTTTTTATAACCGAACCCTGACTTGTACTTCTCAACAACATTGGTCTTCATGGCAGTGTTTGGTTAGTGATGCCTCTTGCTTAGGTGTTGCAGCCTCTGGGGCTTTTCAAAAAATGTGTGTTTATGTAATGACAGATCATGTGACTCTTAGATTGCACACAGGTGGACAGTATTTCCCTAATTATGTAACTTCTGAAGGCAATTGGTTTCACCAGAGCTTTTTATGGGCTTACTAACAAAGGGGGTGAATACATACTGTGGGGATGTGCTCGTGGTAGGCTACGGTAGCAGCGGCAGTATTGAGGCAATCACAGACAGTCATTGTGATACACCATGACTTTATTCACACCAAAGGCATAACAGGCAATGTGCGGACCACACAGGTGCATATCCACATAGTGCATAGAACAAAAGTCCTTTTATAGCAAATAAACAGCAGCTTTCAGTCACCTTGTTTCTGGACAGACCACACCGGTCCTGCAGACTTCTAGGCTACCTGCCTTTGTCTCCTACAGGCCAGAGCCCCTTTGGCTAGTAGCACCACAGGTCCCAGGGCTATCCTTCAGTTTGTGCTGTGCCCAGTCTCTCCTTGACCAGCACTGACTCTGTCTGACAAAATCTCCAGCACAGCAAGACATCCCTTCCCCCCATCTTCAGCAGGCTGGGTTCTTCAAAGGCCCAGCTCCACCAAAAACCTGGGCTGGCCATGGGGAACAGGCACCCACCCTGCCCTTTACCTGTTCCCAGTAAGAACCAGCCCGGACACGCTGTGCAAGCAGCATTCGCTGCTGTAACTGCAATCATCTGGTTCTTACTTCACCGAGGCCAGGACCTCTGGTTGCACGTATCGTCCGTCCATTATTATCCCGGGGACTCTACTACAATATGCACATGCCAATTTTCTGTTTTCTATTTCTAAACAATATTTTTATTTATATATTTTTCTCATTTCACTTTACCAACTTAGACTATTGTGTTCTGATCCATTACATAAAATTCAGATTAACAAAACATTGAACTTAACCTGTTATGGACACAGGGCGTACAGGTACGTACTTACACCTATACGCCCTGTGTATATCCGGTCACCGCCTCGTGGCGGGGGGTGATCAGAACCCGGTGCAGGCACCTGGGGCCAATGCACCGGAGGGTCCTGTGACTACCCCCCCGTGTATGCGATCGCAGCAAACCCCAGGACCCGATAACCCAGAATAGGATGGTGATCGGTGGTGTGCTATTACACCACCAATCACCATCCTGTGATCCTGAGAGGTGATGTGACATCACCTCTCGGGATCGGCTCTGATTGGTAGGTGGGCGGGCAGGGAAAGGCTAGGAAAAGGTTAGGTTAGGCAGGGATATAAAAGGAAAGTTAGTGGAAGTAAAAAAAAAAAAAAAAGTTTGTTTGCATCACCCTAAATTGAGTCTCTGGGGTCCACAGCACAGTGACCATAGACCCCCCAGGGGTGCTGCAGCTCTCCCCCCTCCCCCACAACTTTTTTGGGGCGCAGGCAATTTTTTGCTCAACACCCGGCCTCCTTTATGGCTAGGCCCGGTGGATGGACCCCGGTCAGTGCAGCCGAGATGAGGATATTTTGGGGCCTCATGCTGCACATTGGCCTAGTCAAGAAACCTGGTGTCAGGCATTACTGGAGTAGGGACGTCCTCTACCAGACCCCACTTTACAGTATGGCCATGACACCTACCCGGTTTGAGGCCATCCGGAAATGCCTGCATTATTCAGATAATGCAGCATGTCCCCCCCAAGGTGATCCTGCCTATGACCGCCTGTACAAAATCAGGCCGGTCATCAATCACTTTGGGGCCAATTTTGTACAGGCCTATGTACCTGGAAGGGAAGTCGCAGTTGATGAGTCTCTCATTCAAGGGGAGACTCATTTTCCGCCAGTATGTTCCCTCAAAGCGGGCGAGGTATGGCGTGAAGCTGTTCAAACTTTGTGAGAGTACCTCAGGGTACACTTAAAAGTTTCATGTGTACGAGGGGCGAGATTCCCGTATTCAACTCCCAGAATGTCCCCCCACTCTGGGTGTTAGGGGGAAACTTGTGTGGGACCTCATGCACCCACTGCTAGATAAGGGTTACTACCTGTCCGTGGATAACTTTTATTCTAGTATCCCCTTGTTCCAGTCCCTCGCCACCAGATCCACGTCCGTTTGTGGGACTGTGTGGAAAAATCAATGCAGCCTCCCTGCCCACCCCCTCCAGGTACCTATCCCCAGGGGTGAGACCCATGCCCTTACCAGTGAAAACTTGTTGCTGGTCAGATATCTCTCTGATAAAGTCCTCAAGCCATATAACGCCATGCGCAAAACCCCGTCATGGTACAAAAAAGTTGCGGTCTACTTGGTGCAGGTTGCTTTGTACAACTCTTTTGTGCTGTCCCGAAGCACTGGCAACACAAAGAAATTCCTTCAGTCCTCAAGGACCTGATCTTTTCTGACCGGGAAAGAGAAGGCCGGAGTACCTCAGCAACTGGAGGCGCCCAGATCGTCCCTGGCCAACACTTTCCAGGTGTTGTCCCCCATACTGGAAAGAAGGGACAGACCCCAAAAAAGTGCAGAGTGTGTGGCAGGATGGGGATACGGAAGGACACCACTACTCGATGTGACACAAGCCCCGATCGACCGGGCCTCTGCATTGACGGTTGCTTCAGGGAGTACCACACTTCCATGGAGTACTAAATTTATATCCCAATTTAGCCACTGACAATCGGATAAAAAACTGGTTCTCAGACTTGAGACACTAAAACTAAAAATAATGTTTTCAAAAATATTATTTTGTAAAACTAAAATAAATAAAAAAGGTTTACATATTAGGTATCGCCGCGTCCGTAAGAATCTGCTCTATAAAAATACCCCCCAACCCCTCAGATGAACACGGTAAAAAATTAAAAATATAAACGGTGCAAAAAAAGGTATTTTTTTGTCACCTGATATGACAAAAGTTGTAATAAAAAGCGAGCAAAAAGTCACATGCTCCCCAAAATAGTGCCAATAAAACTGTCCTCTCATCCCGCCAAAAATTAGCCCCTACCTAAGATAATCGGCAAAAAAAAAATGACTCTTAGACTATGGAGATACTAACATGCTTTTTTTTTGTTTATAAAAAGATACTATAGTGTAAAACATAAATTAAAAAAGTAGATATATTAGGTATCGCCGCTTCCACATGAATCTGCTCTATAAAAATACCCCCCAACTCCTCAGATGAACACGGTAATAAAAAAAAATGGTGCCAAAAAAGCAATTTTTGGGCAAATTTTCAATTTTAATCAGTTTTTTTTCCAATAACAAAGTAAGGGTAAACAGCCAACAAAACTTAATATTTATTACCCTCATACCGCAGTTTACAGAAACACCCCATATGTGGTCGTAAACTTCTGTATGACCAAACAGCAGGGTGCAGAAGGAGAGGAACGCCATATGGTTTCTGGAAGGCAGATTTTGATGGCCTTTTTTTTTTTTTTTTGGGGCACCATGTCCCATTTGAAGCCCCCCTGACGCACCCCTAGAGTAAAAACGCCATAAAAACGACCCCATCTAAGAAACTACACCCCTCAAGGTATCCAAAAACGATTTTAAAAACATTGTTAACCCTTGTTAACCCTTGTCTAGGTGTACCACAAGAGTTATTGGCAAATGGAGATGAAATTTCTGAATTTCTATTTCTGGTAACCTTGCCTCACAAAAATGTAATATAGATAAAGCAAAAATCATATGTACCCTAAAAATAGTCCCAACAAAACTGCCACCTTATCCTGTAGTTTCCAAAATGGGGTCACTTTTATGGAGTTTCTACTCTAGGGGTGCATCAGGGGGGCTTCAAATGGGACATGGTGTAAATAAACCAGTCCAGCAAAATCTGCCTTCCAAAAACCACACGGCTCACCTTTCCCTCTACGCCCTACGGTGTGCCCATACAGTAGTTTACGGCCACATATGGGGTGTTCCTGCAAACTACAGAATTGGGGCAATAAATATAGCTTTTTTGCTTGGCTGTTAACCCTTGCTTTGTTACTGGAAAAAATTGATTAAAATGAAATTTGAGAATTAACATTTTTGGGCAAATTTTCCATCTCCATTTGCTAATAACTCTTGTGCAACACCTAAAGGGTTAACAACGTTTGTAAAATAAGTTTTGAATACCTTGAGGGGTGTAGTTTCTTAGATGGGGTCACTTTTATGGAGTTTCTACTCTAGCGGTGCATCAGAGGGGCTTTAAATGGGACATGGTGTAAATAAACTAATCCAGCAAAATCTGCCTTCCAAAAACCATATGGCGCACCTTTCCCTCTATGCCCTACTGTGTGCCCGTACTGTAGTTTACGGCCACATATGGGGTGTTTCTGCAAACTACAGAATCAGGGCAATAAATATAGCATTTTGGTTGGCTGTTAACCCTTGCTTTGTTACTGGAAGAAATTGATTAAAATTGAAAATTTGCCAAAAAATTGAAATTCTCAAATTTTATTCCTTTTTGCCAATAACTCTTGTGCAACACCTAAAGGGTTAACAACGTTTGTGAAATCAGTTTAGAATATCTTGAGGGGTGTAGTTTCTAGAGTGGGGTCATTTTTAGGTGGTTTCTATTATGTAAGCCTCACAAAGTGACTTCAGACCTGAACCGGTCCCTAAAAATTGGGTTTTGGAAAATTTCTGAAACATTTCAAGATTTTCTTCTAAACTTCCAAGCCTTATAACATCCCCAAACAATTTAATATCATTCCCAAAATGATCCAAACATGAAGTAGACATATGGGGAATGTAAAGTAATAACTATTTTTGGAGGTATTACTATGTATTATAGAAGTAGAGAAATTGAAACTTGGAAATTTTGCAATTTCTTAAAAAATTTGGGTAAATTTGGTATTTTTTTATAAATAAAAATGATTTTTTTTTTACTTCATTTTACCAGTGACATGAAGTACAATATGTGACGAAAAAACTATCTCAGAATGGCGTGGATAAGTCAAAGCGTTTTAAAGTTATCACAACTTAAATTGACAGATTTGCAAAAAATGGGCTGGACCTTAAGGCGATATAAAGCTGTGTCCTTAAGGAGTTAAGGCCGTAATGCAGGGCTGGCCAACCTGTGGCTCTCCAGCTGTTGTAAAACTACAATTCCCACCATGCTCTGCTGTAGGCTAATAGCTATAGGCAGTCTGGGCATGCTGGGAGTTGTAGTTTTGCAACAGCTGGAGAGCCGCAGGTTGGCCATCCCTGCCGTAATAAAATACGAAAAAAGTCAAGGGGGTGAATGCTTTTGCAAGGCACGGTATTTCAATGCTAGTTAGAGTTATAGATATACAGCAATGGAAATCCTATTCAGGCTCGGACTGGCCCACAGGGGTACAGGTGAATCCCCCGGTGGGCCCCTGAGCAAGGGGGGTCCCTAGTCCCCCAACCCTGCACAAGTGGCACATAACACAGTAGACTTACTGCACTACATACCTATTTTCAATGTACAGCACCTCAACCAGCCGATGTTCATATAAAAAATTATTATAGACACAATCAGAGCGGAGATGACTTCTAGGTATAGAGGAAAGCTAGCCAGTATACTCTTCTCCCCAGGACCTACCTTCTCAAAATTGCTGCAGGGACCCCCATATTCAATCATCTGGTAGTATCTTGCTGCTGTGTGTGAGCAGGTAATATTTGAATGTATCCGTACGGTGAGCCGCCAAAATAAATTTTTCTAGTGGGCCCTAGGGACCCCAGTCCAACACTGGTCCTATTGGTGGTTGATCAGCAGTGTAACCAGGCTTGGCACCTGCCATGCTCTGCACAATATTGCATTGGGATGGTCTGTTCTGACACAGAACATATTTTCAGTGCAAAGCAAATACAGGTGGCACCAGTTTGGAAGGCATCCATTGTCAACTGGCACCTGCTATAAATGTAGCTCTGCTTTCTGCCAGCTACTAGCTGTATTACTTGTCATTAGCATATATATTTTCAAAGAATCATATGTAGTATGTTCCTGAATACATGTGTTTTTCTCTCTCGGGAGAATTGGCTCTTGGACTTGGCTGGTTTGGACGTGAAGGGAGTTCCTGTTTGCTATTACACTGCACAACACACCTACCTTTGTCAATATACCAGGATAAATGACTTGTTTGCAAGTGATTACGCCTCGAGCCATTGCATACTTGTTTGTGTTGTCTTCTGTTTACAATTGTGCCAGATGGCTCCCTTTTCACTCAGTTTGCAACTTCACATATTTTTTTGTCAGCCGCCTGCAATGAGATATACAACAGTGTTTAGTGCAAGTTGTAAGCAGTCAGAATTACACGGATATGAAGACTTTGAAGAATTCAGGCAGAAAACAATACAAAATTAGGGCTGTCTTTCAATTCAGTGTTGCAGGGAAATGCAACCTAAATGGGTGTGTATGCACGCAACAAAATTGTCAACCAATATTATGCACATCTCTGTACAGAGATCTGTCCTTGCCCTATGGGACTCACTACTGCTGTGAGAACCACATAGACTCATTTCTAGGCCAATTTCGCAATGAGCCAATTAATCTCACTTTGAAATGTTGGGAGGAGCAAGAAAAATACCTGGAGAACATAGGAAGAGAATACAGACGTACTATGCCCTGAAATTAATTCTATGGCTTTGAGCTAGCATTGATAGTCATGGGCATCACAGTGGCTCAGTGGTTAGCACTGGTGCCCTGCAGTGCTGGGGTTTTAGGTTTGAATCTGACCAAGGACAACATCTGCATGGAGTTTGTATGTTCTCCCTGTGTTTGTGTGGGTTTCCTCCGGTTTCCTCCCAAACTCCAAAGACATACTGATAGGGAACTTAGATTGTGAGCCCAATTGGGGACAGCTTGATGCTAATGTCTGTAAAGCGCTGCGGAATAAAGTAGCGATATATATAAGTATATAAAATAAATAAATAATAGGTGCCATTTAAGTCCCCCCCAAAAAAACTTGATCATGTTAGATCCATCCACCAAAACCATTACAAGTGAGAACTTTCCACCATTCCATAGATGGCTATGTCTGTGCGGTATGTAGACTGCTGTGTTGGTAATTGTCACAGTAAGTAAGAGTAGTGGTCCTTTAAGAAAATACAAAAACATTTGATGAAGAGGGTAAATGCAAGCATGATAACCCATTCTGGACTAAGTGAGCAGTGAGGATTCCTGTAGGATAAGGTCACCACGGTCCCCTGAGGTTGATGTTGGCAGCTGGGTGCAACTGAAGGACAAAAGAATGTGAAGGTGGGATGATATTTTTGCTAGCCAAAGAAAATTGTTGAAACATGTTAACGTGTTAAAAAGCTAAGTACCTATGTAGTCTGACAGTATGAGGTTTATGCGTTCTTCTCCTCTAACCAACAGTAATGTAGACATGATGAGGCATCCCATGATGAAACCATGCATGAAGCAAGTGCAGCCTACCATATATGCTTGAATGCACCTATTTAAAGGCACTAATAAAAGGAACTTTATGCTGAGTGTATATGGTAATTCTCAGTAAAAAGTACCCCGATCCCTTCAAAGTAAATTTAGAAATGAAAGAAGGTCTGTCTCAAGACAGCTTACAATTTGACCAGGTGATGAGAGATTCATTTACATGACAAAAGGGAAATCCAATGCAGTTGCTCATCTGTACCATTCCCTTGCTAATGGGCTGAGAAAACTATACCAGAGCAACATATGACCCATTACATCAATATAATACAATTGTAATATAGAGATACATATAACTAAATGAATATTCAAAATTATATAATGGGTCCTTATGGAAGAAAGATGTAATGTCCCACTTATGCCACGGCTATGGTTTAAGAAAGAGGCTCATACGTAGCACAATGAAGAAGAAAAAATATATGGTTTATTTTCTATCCGAACAAGTTTCAACAATTACATTGAGACTGCTTAGATGCCTTCATCAGGCATGGTGGCAGACTAGGATTATTTTAAAAGCTAGCACTCTAACTCTATTCAATTAGATAATTAATAGCAAGTCAATTAGATAATTAATAGCATAATTGACTTGCTATTTTGTTCTACCTCTGACCGTGGCTTAAAGGGGTGTTCTAATGAGAGACGCTCATTAGCTGTCCATAAATATTACATTGATGGAGTCTCCATAGATTCGATTGATGAGATACCATATCTCGCAGACTGTTTCTGGATATACCTGTACTTTCCCTTCTCTTTAGAATAGGCATCTGTATTGAAGGAGGCCAGAGTTGAGAAATTCTTCAAAGTTTGGTGCATTTTTATCTCCACCCGTCCCTATCTGCACATAATCCAACAAAAATCAAATCGCAGATTTTGTCAGAAACACATGGAGGGGCTAAGAAGTGTGAATAGTGGTGGAACTACCGATGTAACAGCAGTAGTGGTCTGTCAGGCCCGGCCCTTGCATGCCAGTACACACAGTAATTATTACTGGATGACAGACATGAGCACAGCCCTGAGTCTGACTGCTGTATCTGTCATCTTTAAGGGTCCGTGTCTCACTCCCTAGCCGTGCTCTTACCAGCAGGTGATATGATTGCGTCTGCTGGGATAAGTACAAAAGCGCATGGGCCTAGTATCATTCCTCGGCCGGTGCACTCTCCTATTCAGCATCACTGCATTGCTGACATCACTGCTCCGTTCATCAGAGGAACAGGGCTAGGTGAGTATTACTGTGTTTTTTATATTTTTTTTATTAGCACTACAGGAGCAGCACTACTGTAAAGGGGGCGATAGGGGGGCAACACTGCTGTGTTAGGGCACTAAGGGGGGAATTTTACTGTGTGGGGGCACTTAGGGGGTATAACTACTGAGTAGGGGCACGAAGTGCGCATAAGTACTGTGTGGGTCACTAAGAGGACAATATTACTGTAAAGGAGCCACTACAGGGACATAGGTACTGCATGGGGGCACTAAGGGGGCATGACTACTGTGTGGGGGAGGTAAGAGGGAGTAACTATTGTGTGCGGCACTAAAATGATAGCACTACTGTGTGGGGGCACTAAGAGGGAATAACTACTGTGTAGTGGCACTAAGTGGGCATAAGTACTGTGTGGGGGAGGTAAGAGGGAATAACTATTGTGTGGGAGTACTAAAAGGATAGAACTACTGTGACTAGTGAGACACTAAGAGGGAATAACTACTGCATGGGACACTAAGGAGGCATACAGGACTGAGACGGCATACCGTAAAGTAAACTCTAAACTCTTAACTCCTTCTACTATCCAGCACATGACTAGCCAGAAGAGTGGGGTTGTGGGTAAATGACACTGGGAAGCGATTTGCTATGGTGCCCAGCCTTTTCTCCTTATGCCACTGAGTTTGAATTGGATCTTGTGCACTGTTACAACATTGTAATTGTTCTCTTATTGCTTGCTGTTTGTTTAGCCAAGTGATCTAATATTGGATGTCGAGACTGCAGTGTCAGAATTGTATTTATTTTTTTAATATGCTTTGCATTCTGATGTGGTTGCGATTTGATGTGCCTTTCTAGGTTATATCAAGCCTCAAACACTCCAAAGAATTTTTTTAAATGCCTGCATAAATTGACTGCCTATTGTTAGTATGTGTTGTACAAAAGATTAACAATAAAATGACAGTCACAATAAATTGTAAAAATCACAATTATTATGAATTTAACAAATAAAAAAAGATGAAATAAGATATATATATTTACAACTGTCAACTCTTTATCATACTTCTGCCCTATCATGTGGCGGGGGGGTGCTTTTCGATCTCCTCAAGCATCAAGGCTGGGTGCGACGTCAGTGATTGTATATATAAACCAGTCGTCTGTTTTTTTCATTCATTAATGTGATTAGGATTAGCAATCGGCTCTAAACACTGACAAAAGACACTTAATGGATTACCAGAATATCAACAGAATTAGTGCACGTTCACACGTGGCAGTCGGAGTTGGAGACATTCCTGCCATAGAAGAGTCTGTTCCATAAACCTGATGAGGCCACTTGTGCAGCATGTGGATGAGATTTATACAAACCCCCATGAAAATCTGCCACGTGTGAATGGTACCTTGAATGAGGTTGTCGGAGATCTTATATACAGTAAGCTACAAATAATAAAATGCTGACACTTTTGGCCCTACATGAATAGAAGCAGAAGTGTGAAGATTGGGTTTTTAGGGTTCCCCAATGAGCATGTTCCAGTGCAGCTCAGGCTGGGTTGCAGTTTGTGAAGCCGACAGACTGACAGAACGGTATAGTAACCTTCTATCCCTAACCACACTCTTGGCTCAATTCTTATCCTCATAGGGTCTCACCGCTAAATGCTAAAGCAGAGGATACCAACGAAGACTGCACCCCTCTTTGTCTGACCCATGTCTATTAGACTTTATTAGTTATCGGACGCCAAAAAATGACCACAACTGGTATTACTACAACTCCCCTAAGGGGTAGACTGACCATAGACATTACAGGGAAATTTCTCTAGGAGGCCACCTGAGCCCTTCTTAATGTAAGTAAAACTAAATACTGCAACAGGTCACAGGAGCCCATGCCTCGCCGTTCACCCTCATAGGCCTCAGGCCACTATATGAGGCAGTGGTGCAGGGACATAGGACTGCACTTCAGATGGCAGCTTGGAATGGGACAGTTTTTTTTTTCTTTCTTTGGCAACTTGGGGACACTATAGTGGCCATTACTAGGGGAAGCCCAGGCAGAATGCTAAAGGTAGGGTTATATTGTTGACCACATCTCACTTCCTAGGCCCTCTGCTTCGTATCTTAATTAGAGACTACTGGAGGATGAAGAAGCTGGTGCAGGCCACCACAGAAGGACAGCTTCTGGGGCAGTATATTGTGGTATTTGGTTCTGCTGGAGTTATTTTATGCTGGTACTGCTGACCCTGCCTACTTGCGTTGGTCCCATCTACTTGTATTGCTCCACCTTCTGTCAATTTGGACCCACCTACAACACTTTTAGGTTTTTTTCAGGGCCACTTTAAGTTCCCAATCTGCACCTGATGTAGGTTATATAAGCAAATGACAGTATAATGGTGAAACATAGTTTAAAGGTGTTATAGAGGTATCATTTTCAGGATGGTATCCATATGTCAGGCCTCCGTGCTATGGGATCCCATCATTGTGCTTAGTGTCTAAATCCTAATAAGTGCTGCATTAAGTCTTTTTACACATTCCCACCTGCTAACTATTCCCTTATGCCATGCGTTCCCATGCACAGAATGACTTTTGAAGACAAGTTTTGCCAAGGGACTGTAGCGAGGTTCAGATCTATAGTATTTTCCTGACATAACTCTTTTCCTTCCTCTGTTCCTCACCCATGGTGTCACTGATATGCTTGTAACATAAGGAGATGTGCTCTGTGGCTAGTTCCCGGCACATATCATGGCTAATGAAAAGCAGACACAAGCAGAAGAATGGGAAAAGACAAAAGTTGGATTATTGCCTACTCTTTTAGGATGGTTCACAGGTTTTTAAAGGCATTTTTGTCAGCACTTTTGCATTTTAGTGATTATTTTTTTTTGGATCTGTGATTTTTTTTTTTTTTTTGTTGTGTTTTTGCTGAATATACACCAGCTCCACATATTAACTGAAAATCTATGGGAAATATGAAATGCAGGAAATACAAGTGGTTTTTGCCTAGTGGCGTAACTACCATTGCAGCAGACCATGAGACTGCTATGGGGCCCAGGGCAAGAGGGGGCCCAGTTTTAGTTGGGATCATCTCTTCTACTGGAGGTAAAAAAAACTTGGTCAGGACTTTATCCTCTAAAGGAAAAACGTATAGCAAATGAGGCAGTGAAAAAAATAGCCCAAGGGTCATTGAAAAGGGTTTAGGCAGAAACCCATTTGCACTGTGTGGGGGGGCCTGGTTTGATCCTTGTTATGGGGCCCTTACTTTTATATGCACGCCACTGCTCTTGGTGTTAACAAAAATGCTTCCATTCACTGACTCACAGAAAACAGAGATATTGAAAATGGTGAGCTATTGAAACATGTTGCATATTAATATTAAAGTGTTACATAACATGTATTACAAGAAAATATTTAAGATGAAGCATTAATTCCTCCTGTAATATTGCTTCAGTTTTATTTCACTAATTTAAAACACAGGCTGATTTTGTCAAATTACTTAATTTCTTAAAAATGACTAAAAGTAAGAACAAAAATCAAAAACAGATTTTTGGCCCCAGAAAGTAGTGCATTAACTGTATTAAAAAAACAGGCAGGACACACCCCTCTATTGCTTCTTCCGGGTCCTGCTATGTACTGTGTCCTGACGTTCACAGCTGCTTGTGGTCAGGACACCACCCACACCCCTACCCAGAAGAAGACCAGGGAAGGTGAGTACAGCCAGCGCAACGCTGCCCTAACTTACCCCTGCCTCCCGCATGCTAATAACCGCTTCCATAATGAAAGGGGTCATTAGCATTCGGACTATAATATGCACTGCGACTTTTACCCCATTTTTGAGGGGAAAAAAGTGAGTCTCATAGTTTGAAAAATATGGTTTATGATAAATTAACTCACGAAGACATTTGTTATATTACCACAGTACATTACAGTGCTATGACTTGTGCTCGCCTCATAGCTGTATACATCTATATATAACACATAAAGTAGATAATGTGTTAGATAAATGGCTTTTCTGAGCAATACCTTCAATTCTTTATCTTCACCGGCCTGATCCTGTCTATTATAGCTTAAGTGATTAACCAAACTGAAGCCTCTTAATAAGCCCTGTGCTCTCAGCGTGGAGAGCAGTAACACACATTAACCTTTGTGTCCTAACAGGAGTTTTATCAATTGAACAGCCAAGTGCACAGTCACGGATAGCTGGATACGGTGATAGCCTGTCATCCGAATGATACAAGGCTGCATGTAGGAAGCATCAGTTACGTTGGTAGATTGGGCTGCACTACAGAGTGGCTAAGTTTTACTGTATGCCCCGTCAGCTGCACTCTTCTACAAACATATATTCTTCCTAGTTATCTTCAGTGGCCCACACAGCAGTAGATCTACCATCCATAATACATGAGACTACTGTTCTGCTGATATGAGGTTGCCTATATTACTCAACCCTTATGCTGATGACACAAAGATTTGTAACAGGGTTGATGTTCCTGGAGGGATACACCAAATGGAAAAGGACTTAGGAAAACTAGAGGAATGGTCAAAAATCTGGCAACTAAAATGTAATGTTGATAAGTGCAAGATAATGCACCTGGGGCGTAAAAACCCAAGAGCAGAATATAAAATCAGTGATACAGTCCTAACCTCAGTATCTGAGGAAAGGGATTTAGGGGTCATTATTTCAGAAGACTTAAAGGTAGGCAGACAATGTCATAGAGCAGCAGGAAATGCTAGCAGAATGCTTGGGTGTATAGGGAGAGGCATTACCAGTAGAAAGAGGGAGGTGCTCATGCCGCTCTACAGAGCACTAGTGAGACCTCATTTGGAGTATTGTGCTCAGTACTGGAGACCATATCTCCAGAAGGATATTGATACTTTGGAGAGAGTTCAGAGAAGAGCTACTAAATTAGTACATGGATTGCAGGATAAAACTTACCAGGAAAGATTAAAGGACCTTAACATGTATAGCTTGGAAGAAAGACGGGACAGAGGGGATATGATAGAAACTTTTAAATACATAAAGGGAATCAACAAGGTAAAAGAGGAAAGAATATTAAAAAAAAATAAAAACTGCTACAAGAGGACATAGTTTTAAATTAGAGGGGCAAAGGTTTAAAAGTAATATCAGGAAGTATTACTTTACTGAGAGAGTAGTGGATGCATGGAATAGCCTTCCTGCAGAAGTGGTAGCTGCAAATACAGTGAAGGAGTTTAAGCATGCATGGGATAGGCATAAGGCCATCCTTCATATAAGATAGGGCCAAGGGCTATTCATAGTATTCAGTATATTGGGCAGACTAGATGGGCCAAATGGTTCTTATCTGCTGACACATTTTATGTTTCTATGTAAGATGCTCTGTTAGGAAATGATAATAGAAGTGGGTAACCAGATGTGGACCATCTTTAAAGAGGACCTGTCACCACTCCTGACATTCCTGTTTTCATAGCTTCATGCATTCCCCATGTAATAACAATTGTGGAACATCTATTCGTATGACTCTATGTTGTGCCATTCCTTTAGTATTTCTACTACAAGTTATGAATGAATTGCTAGCAGTCTGCAGTAAGGGTACAGAGGGGAGGTAACCAGTTGGGGGGGTGTATCTGCACAGTCTGAAAATGGCAGCACTGATTAGATAGAGTGAGTACATGCAGGGACACCCCCCAACTGGTTACCACCCCTCTGTACCCTTACTGCGGTAATAAAGTAAGAGTTGATGACTTTGAATAGGGGAAACAGGCAAATGTCCACAAATGTTCAGACTTCAAAGCATCCCTGCTCCAGGGAACTACAGATAGATGGACAGATTTATGGATGTCTTTTTTTTAACCTTACAAACTATGTTACTTTTAGAGATGAGCGAATTACTGAAAAGACTGATTCAGTTTTTTTACAAAAAAATTTGCTATGTCATGTACCCCTCAGATGCCGCATTCATACATGATTGCGGCATCTGAGTGTAAAAACTGTGTAAAATTAACATTAAAAAAATGTTAATCAAACTTACCGCCTCCATTTGCTTGCGACGGGATGGCGCCATCTTGCTTGAAGATCTGGCGCGAAATCTTGCACGGCATCATACGTCATCATGCACGGGATTTCAGCCGAGATTTTCAATCAAGATGGCTTCTGGTGGCCTGTCGCGAGCAAATGGAGGAGGTAAGTATGATTTTTTTTTTCTTTTTTTACACTATTTTAGGTTAAATCCATTCGCCACGAAACACCAGGAAATTCGGGTTCAAGGCGAAGCGAATTTATCCTGACATTCAGATCGAATTCCACTTTCTGGGATTCGATTCACTCATCTCTAGTTGCTATGTTATCCAACTCTTTATCTCATTACATTGGGCAAAGTAACTTTCGGGCCCTCAGGCTCTAGCATCTGAGTGTCATCCACTCACAACCTATAGTTACACGCTTGGTCCCAATGGCATCTAATAAAGGGTAAATTAGTCATTTGAAAATATTGATTTGATATATAAGGCTATATACTGGAAAACAGGGAAACATTTTTGATATTTAACAAGAGAGCAAGAAATGTCAAAGAACTAAAATCTTTATCATTAAAGACTGTCAATATGTTTTATAAAAAACGATATTCTCCTTTATTTCTCAGTAAGGCTATGAGAGATTAATAAAGCACCAATGTACATTATAAAGGTCATAAACTATGGGCAGTGTGCCATTATGATCATGCTGCTTTAATTAAGGTCTTTTACTTGGTGCGGCCATTGTTAGTGAAAAAGCTAAATCTATTTCTTAATCCTCCAAAACAGTTTCCATGTGATTGGTCCCCATGGGAGTTCAGTCTGTGTTAGGCACAGAACGTAGCGTCTCCTAGTTCATCGGCTTTCAGGAGAGGTTCTCTTAGATTATTAGAAAGTATGCAGACAATTATAGATTGAGGCTCGAATGACATCAATTAAACCAACTGGAAACCTGCCAGACTGTATCATTTAACAACGGGAGACAAAAAAATCAGTAATAAAATTATGACCAATTGGTCAATGATTGAGAATTAGAGGATGTAGCAGAATTAACACTCAAACTCAAATTTCTTAACTCATCGGTATATCCTGAAACAAAAGCCATTGAAAATCAGTTGAACGTGTCGGCTTAACACATCTAGTTAAGCATGTGTGTTAACTCTATTACATCTGTACATGTATGTTACATTAATGGTGACACACCTCTTAATTCACTAGTTCATGGCATGCTTCATTCCACTTCCTGATATCATGCCTGATATCTGCAAGACTTGCAAACAGAAGTCTTGAGTTGCCCTCTAGTCTAAACTCTTCTTATGTTATTGCCTTCTCTATATTTTGCCTTAGGGTAAGTCCAGATGTAGTGGAATACTTCTTCTGTAGATCCCCCTCCAGATTCCATAGCAAAGACGACAGGTGCTACATGCAGACTTTGCTGCGAATTGTACTACAAGTTCACCTCAATGTGACCTCAGGTGGTCACAGCAGCTCCAGACCACGATCTGGGCTCTTACTGGTGGGTGTGCAGTGGCCGGGTTTGAGGTGCCTCAATGCTACAATGGGTCCCCCGGACACCGTTAAGGGTGTCGCCACGAGTGGCTGCTCTCCGGAAGGGATGGTAAGGTGTGGGAATTAAGTCCAGAGAGTTAAGATCTGCAGTTAACCATTGTGCTTCTTTACTGGAGGAATTCAAGCGCAAAACAATACAGGCAAGGCCTGGACCTAGATTCTCCAGTTTTATCCCAGGCAGAAGAAGGTTTCATGCTGAGGAAACGCTTGAGCTAGCTGTCCCCCTCTCTCTCACTCTCTCTCAGAAGGCTGGTACCTTGACCAAAGGCTAATGGCCCAGGGTTTGTGGCTCAGTAGTTCGGCTGGCTCCTTGGTCACCGCACTGGTGACCCAGGGTCTGTGGATCAGCATACCTATCTCAGTGTCTTCTTCTTGTCACTCATGCAGTGTGGCAGAAACCATTCTTCTAAGCACTGATCCCTAACAGCAGAACACTAGGGGCTCTACTTGCTTCCCTTATATACAGTTTCTAGCTGAACTAGAACCTTCTAGTGGGCCGAGTGGAGTGGGGAAACACAACCCAAACAAACACAGTGTTACAATTATTGTCTCTCATAGACTTTTATTAGAACTTTAATAATAGTTAATGGGAAGCAGTTTTTGTAGGAAAAAAAGGTCTTTAGAAATAAAAACATCACTAAACCAGACATCCAAAAGGTCAGTCTGTCTGGTTTTGGTGGTAAACAATTGTAGCTCTTTCCTTCCAAAACATATTCTTCTTTAATCCTTATGGTAACTGTGGAAAATTACCAGCTTCTCATTATTATCTAGAAACTCCCCAAAGTCTCTCAGTATTCATTAAAGTGGTTATCCAACCCCTATAATGACCCCTCCTAATGCCCGGGCTTCTGATCCCCCTCATGGGCGCCGCTGCATCTCCCCGCCGCGTGGATCAAAACATCTGGTGGCGGGGGGCTCCAGCCAATAGCAGGCCACGATGGGGACGAGTCTCCCTAGCATCATCCATTGTACTAGGGAGGCTCATCCCTGTCATGGCCTGCTATGTGCTGCTCCCCCCATTGCCGGATGTTTTGATCTGTGAGACGGGGAGATGCAGTGGAGGCCGTGCGGGGATCAGAAGCAACGTGAGTGCTGGGCAGTGGTGTAAGTGTAACCCATATGAGGGGCCCAGGCATTGGGGGGGTTATTATAGGGGTTGGATAACCCCTTTAACCTTTTCCACAATTTGTTCCTAGAGGATTTTAATCTCAAAATCTGGTACTGCATGCACTTGCATCAATTTCGTATCAAATCTCTTTTTCTTGAAATTGGTTTTCAGCTTCTCAATGTAAGAGGTATATGTCCATTCACTGACAGCAATCATCAATCCGAATTAGTGAGGAATTAGTACACTGAGTATAAAAAATAGTTGTAAGTTGGATGCAATGCACATAGAAATTGTTCATGACGTTTTGCATGTGTTTTTCAAAACAGAAGTATATAATGCAGCCCGAAATTGTGGGAAATTAGGGACAGTTGGCAGCCGTGTAAACCAGTCACATATTTGAGATAGATACAGCTGTTATCTGGGCCTGTTAAAAAAAAATCATGTAGCTGATTTTTAGAAAACATGTTTTTAGCACATTCCTGGCAATTAATTTGACAGCAACTGGTATATGAAACAAAAATAATTATACTTGTTATAGAAACATTTCGACTATTTTCTATATCAAGGGATCTATTTTGTCTAAGCTCAAATGTAAAGACTTGGGCATGTGGTGGAGAAGGGGGAAATGAGGCTCTGTTCTTAATTGCCTTTTTGATGAGGGGTCCCTATTGCTTAAAACAGCAAGAATGGCGTAGACTGCAGCGCTATTCTTGGTGAACCCTTGAGGCAAATCAGTAGGAGGGATTTGTTAAAAAGCTAATTTTCTATAGTTGACATGGCTCCATTATATGCAGAAGACTTAATGGCACCATGAATAGATGATAATATGGTATAAATGCAAAACAATACACAGTGGAACAGCACTCTGCAAATGTAGAATATATGAACTAATGCTATATTCACTACATAAATGAATAGCCAATATATCTATATCTATATATTTGTCCCAGATGTACTGAGACATATGGAAGTCCCCATGACAGTGAGTGGCAGGAGATCTTTGAGACTGGCAACAAGTGGTTTGATTTGACATTTACCTTGTGGATCAATAGGCGTCTGTGTTGTTTCTGGTACTGGCCACACCCTTAACTTCCAGGTGTTGCTATTGTGGTCATTTAGCTTTCCCTATTTATAGTTGTTTCTCCCACAATGCTGTGCGGTTTATGCTTCAGTTGGACCTGTGAATAGCTGGTGTTTGGATCTCGGCTGAGTTCCTGGTGCTGCCATAGCTTCTTGGAAGTTAAGTGTTACCTTTCCCTTTTGTACTTTATTTTGACTTTTCTGTGTGATGCATTTCCTTGTTGTTTTGTATTAGGCCTCAGGGAGACTCCCATTCATCCTTTTCTTTTGGAGGAACAGGTTGTCTTATTCCTGTCATTAGTACCAGGGTCATTTAGGGTTAGATAAGACTTTGGGGTCTGCTCATACTGGTAGTCAGTCAGGGCTTTGGTTAGGGTTTTACTTAGGAGGAGTCCATCTTCCTTCCCTAGTTTTCAGGCCTTATTTCCTTTCCCCTTTCCCTCCTATGTTCGGTATGGGGTTTCCCTCCCACATTAGAGCGTGACATTATAAACCACTAAAACTTTCATTTTTCTTGCTTGTTTCAGTGCAGCCATGGATCCAATTGCTGCACTGGCCAGACAGTTGCAAGGGCTGTGTTTGAAAATAGCCGACCTCCACATGACTGTCTCACAGATTCCACAGAATCTGAGACCACAGGCTGTTGGTCCTGGTGGTAGTGGTTGAGACCAGACCTATCTGGAGCCTAAAGTTGCCCTCCCGGACAGATTCTCTGGGGTGATCATTTCATTTTGTTTAGGGAGGCATGCAAACTGTATTTTAGGCTATGTCCACACTTATCTAGGGATGAGAAACAGCGAGTCGTGTGGTTATTTTATTGCGCAGTCTTGGGCTTTTTCTCTGTCGACCGGATCACTATGTCTCCGGTCGGTGGATGACTTTTTCGAAGCTTTGGGTCTTATTTATAACAACCCGGATCGGACATCCCTGGCAGAGACCAAGCTGCGTAGCCTTTGTCAGAGAGATTGTTCTGCTCAAATGTATTGCTCTGAGTTTAGGAGGTCGGCTACGGTTACTGAGTGGAATGATCCGGCTCTCCGTAGCCAGTTTTCTCAGGTGTTATCAGAGAGGCTTAAGGAGGCTTTGGCCTTTCATGAAACTCCTGTGTCTCTGGAGGCTGCTATGTCTCTTGTCATATACATTGATAGATGCATGAGAGAGAGAGATCTAGGGGCACCGACTCTCAGGACGTACTATCACATGATTTTTCGTCTTGCTCTGACACTTTGGGTAAAGATACTCCTGAGTTTAGGTCTGGGGACGAACCCATGCAGTTAGGAGCTACTCCTGCATCCGCTTTTAAGCATACTGGTCGTAAGAAGGGAGTGTGTTTTTTACTGCGGACAGGAGGGACATTTTATTGGAGTATGTCCATACATTCAGCGTAAAAAAAGGGTCATTTAATTCCCATCTGACTCTTGAAGGGGTTCCCATCGGACTCTTGGAGGAGTCAGAAAATGTGCATTTGTCTTTGGTAGTACCCGATTTCTCCTGAATGCTGAGGTAGTGCTAAAGTCAAAAACTGTGATTATCGACAGTGGGGCAGGGGTGAACCTAATTGATGCTCAGTTCGTCAAAGTGCATTAGAGAAAAATATTTCCATTTTTGTTATTGATTCTCCACCTCTAGCTCAGAAGTGTTTATCGCAAGTGGTGCATGATATCAGATTAAGAGTGGGTGACTTTCATCAGGAATTTATCTCGTATTTTGTGTTGGAGGGTCTCCCTTCCCCGGTGGTTCTGGGTTTGCCGTGGTTGAGCAAGCACAATCCAACCATCGATTGGCAAGCTAGACAGATTCTAGATTGGGGTGATTATTGCGTTGACAATTATCTTAATACATATTTTTCTGTTTTAACTACTGAAACATTGTCTTCATTTATATCTGATTTTGTAGACGTATTTTCTAAATGGATGCCAGAATTTACCTCTACATCGGGAATATGATTGTCCTATCAAACTTATTCCCGGAGGTAAGTTGCCCAAATCTAGATTGTATAACCTTTCTGGACCGGAAAAAACGGTGTCGCTCCACCATGGAAGGTAACCTACTCTATATGATACCTCTCCTTGTACCAAATAGCCTTAAATCAATTCAGGAAGAGCAGGCGCCACATACACTAAACCTCCTTTATATAATTCCCCTCCTCGTGCCAACACGCCTCAGATAAAAGGGATTGGTTTCAGAGCTGAACCAGGACATAACCCCTTCTCCAACCAGGCAACACGTCTGAGTTGAGTATCAGAGCATTTCATGCTCCGATGCTCTCGCTTGCCCTGCGCTGAATCGCACAGGGAAAAGGCTTTTTCAGCAGATCTGGAGACATACCGGATCCCACCATGGGAATGCTAAGCGGAGGCTTCTGCCTAGCAGTGAGCCCGGTGACGTCACCCGCACTAATGGGCGGGCTTTAGCATTGCACTAGCCTGTAAAACAGTCACCAGGAACACTGCTAGGCAGAAGCCTCCATATAGTAGTGTAAAAATATAAATAAAACAGCCCTTGCCCTGCACAATACAGCACAAGGGAAAGCATTGGCGCATGAAATGCTCTACTCAGAGGGGCTGCCTGGGTGAAGAAGGGGATATGTCCGGGTTCAGCCCGGACAACCCCTTTAATTTAGGGAGAGCCAGGCTACAGCTTTATACAGCACTAATTAAAATTATCTTGTGGAAAAGATAGGTTAGTTAGGAAAGCAAGACCAAAATGGAGACAGCCGAGTTAGGCATGAGGCCTAAGACAAAGTTAGGCCTCATGCACACAACAATATCCGTTTTGCAGTCCACAAATTGTAGATCCACAAAACACTGGTAGTGGCTGTGTACATCCCGCATTTTCCCTTCTGCAGGTCCCACTCTACACGGAACAGACATATGTGTGCTGTCCACATCTTGAAATGAATGGGTCCGCATCCAATCTGCAAAAAGTGCAGATTGGATGTGGACCAAAGATACGGTTGTATGCATGGGACATTAGTCAACACCTCCTGCAAAATGAAGTAAATGCTCAGGGGTGCATCGCCATGGCTGGAACTACAAAACACAACAGAATGCAACAGCACTCTACAAACAATGAACTGACGCCATATTCACTATATAAAAGGACATGAAGTGCTTAGCAAATATATTTTGATCAATATCACTTGTGCCGATTCACCTCGGCATAAAACATGTAAATGGACTATGATAATGAATACCCACAACAACCAGAGTAGAAAAAAATAACACCTGTCATCTTATTGGTTACGATAAGCCCCCTGTCACATTTTTTAATACTAGTGTCCACTCAAAAACATCAATTAATTGTCTCCCAGGAGGTGGCGCTGTGTCAATATAGCACAAAGCCACCTGTGACTACAATGCAAATGTATTTTAGCCATTGATAGCATATGCTGCAGTCCATATGCCAAAATACATTAGGCCTAAAACAATCTTCCATTACTGCTCCACTGGTTGTGGAGTTGTAGTATTGCATGGCATCAATTCAAATAAATGGCCAACCCATGGACAGGTCCACCAGAGGGTGTGCCACTCAGCAGATCTGGCTTACAGAGACATCTCTATGGCCACCTTTGTAATCAATTGCTCTGATGCCAGTGTTTCTAAAATAAAATAAAAAATTGCAGCATGGCAAATAATTTTGATTAAAACATCCTTTGTTTTTTTTGTGTGCACAACTCCTATACATGTGTCTCCATAACTACAGACTCCAATCAGGCGAAACCAGTGTTGTTTGTAGTCTGTTACCATGGGGACACATAGCTCTGCCTAGGTGCTTAGAGACAAAACAGTTGGATATTTTACATCAAGACCATTTGTAAATTTGCTTCTCTTTTATTTTAGATATGTTCAAGTAATAAAGCACAATTAGTTGTGAAGTCGAACATATCCTTTAAACTTTCCTCATCCTCTTAGGTGTGAGATACAAATTATCCAAATCCACCAATTTCAGCAAGATTGGCTGATTAATGTTTATGAGGATCTCCAGCTCTCACCTGATTGCAGATATTGGTGGAAAGAAGAAGTATTTGATATGTGGGAGTTCAAGGGTAATAAGCCACTGCCAGAGAGGTTTGGTAGCAAAATATTTCACTCTTACCTTTTGAAATACATGACCTCAAGCATATGGCAATCTTTGCTCCAGGTCATCCTCAGTGAGAAAAGACTTGGGAAGAAGGAAGACTAATATGCGGTCAAAGCTTAGTTTACAGTTTTTGGCTGCAGACTGACTTTAAGAGAAAACATTTGCTGCTCATCTTTTGTATAGTCTGCGCTCTATAATATACATGCGGATTAGTCATATAATATAATTACCATGCGAATTTTGGCAATATAGCATTTGCTTAAGTACTCTTTATAAATTTGGAGATCTGATGTTTATTGCTAGATCAGTTGCCAAACTATTTGTGCTCCCTGGACTCATCATCACAATCTCAATCCCTAATGTGCTGTTCGGAAAATGCTCCTTTCACAAGATATATCTGGTATCAGCAGAAAATTTGTAGTTAGCAGAGCAAAGGGAATGTTTAGCTTTCCAGTTATTGTTTAACGGTCACTCTCATGCTTAGATTTCAGAGAGCATGCTGGAAATATCGCCATTGTATAGACATCGATAGACAGACTAGAGATGAGGGTATCGATTCTATTGGGCAACCAATTCAAGGCACATCTCTCTGTCTTTGTTGGGGTTCACAATCTAATTTCCCCATTTCAGATACATGCATCAGGGTCATTTTCATAAGAAACCAATTAACCTATGGGCATGTTTGGTAGGAAAGTCCACGTAGATGTTGTCTCGGGTTGGATTTGGACACACAAACCAAGTGCTGCCAATCAACAGTGCCATTCATTGAACCTCAGTCCTGTTCCCTACATCCCAGACTATACTGAGGCTGAGGTATGGCCCATGTGTCTTTGTGTGGACTCCATTTGTTCATTTTCTGCATGTAAGGGTTATTTTTGTCAAACGAATATTCATAGAGTTATCAGAACAGAAGACAAGGGGATGGAAGTAGTTATTAAAACAGGCATGCCACGAGAGGGGACAAGTCCACTCTAAGGCTAAAGTTAGTTATATCACTAAGGGATTAAAAATGCACTTGTGTCCCCTAAGTTGTTCACGGACTATATTTACTTCAGATATAATGTCAAAATGTAAAATAAAAAACTGAAATTTGTGGTGGGTTTTGAATTTTAATGTAACTGTTTGTTACTTAAGGTATGTAGGTATTAGATTATTGCTTAATTTAAGTAATAATGAGGACCACTGTTGGTATAAATTGTGAAATACACTAATAATACCTTCATAAGGGACAAATAATAGCAACAAGATCTGCCACTGAATGAGGCCTCTTTCACACGAACGTAAGGGCTCTGTGCCCGTGCTGTGGGTCGCATACGGCGGTTCCGCAATACACTGGTCACCAGCAGTGTGCATTCTGCATCACGGATGCGGACCCATTCACTTGAATGGGTCCCCAAATCCGGAGAAGCGGTGCGGAACGGAACGGAAGCATGGAACAGAACCCCACGGAAGCACTACGGAGTGTTGTGGTGTTCCGTTCCGTGCTTCCGTTACGCAAAAAGATAGAACTTGTTGACGGATCGCGGACCCTATTCAAGTGAATAGGTCTGCGGTCGGTGCCCGTGCATTGTGGACCACAATTTATGGCCCGCAGCACAGGCACGGAGTCCTTAAGTTCGTGTGAAAGAGCAACTAATAACAATCTACTAGAACTGAAGAATTCCGCCATACCATGATTGAATAGACTTTGCCTTCCTCAGGATCATCTTGAATTTGTAAGTAGTTTAACTTGATGGACTTCGGTCTTTTTTCAACCAACCGACTATGTAATCATACCACAATACCATGTTCAAATAATACCACTATACTATATATTGACAGACTAAAAAAAATCCTTCCCGACTCCAAATCTAAATAACAACCATGGAACAACAACCTTTTTCCAGAATTCTGGAAACGATGGGGGTCATTTACTATCAGATATATGCCAGTTTTCTGGCATAAATCTGTGGCAGAAGGTTTGAGGCGCAAACTCATTTGCCACTTTTCTTCCCAAGTCTCCAACTTATCCATGCTTGTATTCTTTTAGGAATCGAGACATTTTGTTTATCTTTATGCATACAGGTAATAACCATTCATATTGTCCTGCAAAGCCAATCAAGAAATCTTCAGGGGAGGTTTTAGTAAAATATCACAATAATAGTAGTAACATTCCTGCAATGATTTTTATAAGGTGCCTTTATTTCTGGAACGATTTCTGCAAGCTGGAGAATTAGCTTTCACTTTAAATATTGGTGTCTCTAACTTCCATTAACTAATACATCTTCTTTATTGCTTTAAATCAAATCAGATATTAGATATTGCAATGTTTAATAGAATTTTCATCGTAAGAGATCATTTGCAATAAATGGTGCAGTATATTGATGGATTACATTATGAATAGTCCAAGACTCAAGACAAAATTAAAGGAGTTGCCTATGGTGTGCTGCATTTACCCATTCAAATGAAGGGTCGGCCATATAATTCATGGACATGTAGGGCATTGTAGTCAGTGATCACCTGTAAAGCAGGATATCTTGGAGAAGACCTGTGGATGTGCTGGGCATTGTGTATAATATTCACCTTACTCTTACAAATCAGCTCTCAGTTCTGGCTCAATGATGGAGGTCCCCAGTTTGGAAACTATTGTCTGTCTGAATTAATAGGACAAATGTATAGGGGTTGTATAAGACAACATCAAAATGGAATATTCTTACCTTCAAAGTTCTGTGTTATGGATTGGCGAGTGTGGACCCACTGCACCAACTGGTTTGGCTTTGGGTTAAACCCTAAGGCTGTTATTCTGGCACTCCCTGGTATTCACCCATTACCCTCTCTACAGGTATCTGGCCTTTGCTGCAGGGAAGCAACTGGACTGTTACCTCCTGGGATAGTACCAGTGTAGTTGGCAGCTGACTCAGAGCGGTCAGGGACTCTGATGCAAGCACCAGACGCCCAGGATACAGAAAATGTACCAGAACCACAGGAAAACTGCAGGTATTAGTCATTAAGATTTAAATGTAAGTTTCTGAGATCCAGCAAACTTGAAGCGTAGATGGTGGGAGACAGAGGATAAACAGGCAAGCAGGGTGATTGTGAAGATACAGACGAGGCAGGCAGGATGGATACTGGCAGGAACACAGATGAGGCAGACAGACAAGGATAACACACACAGACGGAACTGAAACTGAAAGTGCATGGGGCAGGTTGACAGGGCAGGTACAAGCTGGAGCACAGGCAGGAACAAACACAGGATAAACTCAAGTAAATCACAATACTACTAAGATATCAAACATCTTTATCTGTCACCAGGGAACCTAATGCTTAGGGACCCTTCAGCTGGAGACGGTGCCTTAAATACCCAGGGAGCGCCATTGACTGGAGAAGGATTTGGAAGTGCGTGCACTTGCCCTTTAAAAGGTCGGAGGTGAGCGCATGCGCATTCTAAGGAGACAGAGTCTGGAGCACAAGGCAGCAGCATGGTAAGCAGCATAGGTATCATGGCCACACGGGAGAGTAAGACAGTGGTGGGCATTGACAGCTGACCTAACGTTCTGGAAACAATATGGAATATAACAAAATAATAAGACAGGTGCACTCTGCAGTCTTACTAAACCCTCAAACTGATTTTAAAATTGAGAGATTAGCCAACATATCCTACGGTGTAGGACATGTCTGAGCCCGAGCACCGCGCCAAGGTTTCTCAAGTAGCTCGGGACCTAACATTTACCTACCTGTGCCATGTGGGCAATACCAGGAGCCAGTGGGCAAATTACATGAGGCCGACTCACAGACAACTCACCAGTTACCTCCAGCATGTAACCATGCTTGCAATGGGAGGAGGGAGGAGTCTGCGAGTCCTCCACTGTATGCATTTTTGCTGGGGATCGTCATTAGCAACGGGCCACAAGTGCAGGATTTGCTCCCCTATATATATGCATAACTGCATGTGGGTTTGAGCACCTCCTGCCTGTTTAATACCACGCCATTCTTTTCAGTTTGTAAACAATATGGAAGCCTGAGTGAGGTTTCTGACTCTAAAAATCACAAGTTGTTATCCCTTTTTCAAATTTAGTAATTAAGTTCAAGATCATGTGTGAAGTGTGCAACTCTCAAATGAGCAATAGGAAGGACATTTTTTGGCAGTTTACCACTGAGCACCGGACCTTGAAGTTACTAAGAGAACATAGCTTAAAGTTGCCAAGAGAACATAGCTTAAAGGGAATCAGTCACCACGATCTTGGACTATTATCTGCAGTAATACACGAGAAGTACTGCAGATGAGGAGTCCAGATCACTAGTTTTTATTTTCCCACTGCCACCAATTCCCCACTGTCAGCATTTAAAGCTGCCCTGAAACACATTGTCAAGACTGTTGTGCATGCACACAGAAGTCCTCTTCATTCTATTAGCACAGCACAGCAGTCCCAACTGTGTAATTCAATGAGGCTTTGAGAGCTAACATTGGAGGACACTGGAGGCAGTAGGAAAAAAAGTAGTACTACTCATGTATTAGTGCAGATGTCAGTCCAGAATCAAATCGTGGTGACAGGTTCCCTTTTAATAGACACTGATTTGTTCTTCTGAATCTTGGGTGATATCTCTAGATGGAGGAATTCCCAAAGAAGAGTGTATCTACTGTTTAAATGAAGATTTTATGTGTAATGGGTTTTCTGAAACTTTGCTACTGATGACCTATCCCCTGGATAAGTCAGAAGGATCTGATCGTTGGGAGATCCTACACCCGAGACCCCCGCCAATCAGCTGTTTGAGAAGGCACTGGCACTCACAGTAGCACTGCAGCCTTCTCTCTGTTTAGTCTAGGTCATGTGATGTCACGTTCATTGGTCACATGGCCTGGATACAAAGCATAGCCGCTATATAATGTACAGCGCTGTGCTTGGTGAGCTAAAAGAAGGCCACGGCGCTACTGTGAGCACCGGTGCCTTCTCAAACAGTTGATTGGCGGGGGTCCTGGGTGTCAGACCTCCACTGATAAGGTACTGATGAGAGGATAGGTCATCAGTATAAAAGTATTTTCTTTTTTCATTTTCCACTCCACTATCTATATCACAAATATATGAAGAAAAAAAATCAGCTTGTGCTGTGTGCACTGGGGACAGGACCAGCCAACATGTCCTTACTATCACAGTAGAGCATTATAAATAAAAATTATGACCTGTATTATAAAGCTGAAGGCAGATAACAGGACCACACCATTGGCAATGGTTGATGGCAGCACATAACACAGAACATGCTCACAACCAGTGATGGCCAGTTCGCATTGTTCGCCCACAAACATATCCGGGCTGCCATCTTTTTTCACAAGTCCGGCGAGGCACAAGTAAGCCCTTACCTGTGCCTGTGCGCGAGCCGGTCTGAAAACAAGTGCGGTCAGCAGGAGCAGGCAGTTCCGAGATCAGCCACTGGGGGCCTTCATAAGGCTGTGTTGGAACTGCCTGCTCCTGGTGACCGCATTTGTTTTCAGGCCGGCTCGCGGCACAGGCACAGGCAAGGGCTTACCTGTGCCTTGCCGGACTTGTGAAAAAAGATGGCAGCCCGCATATGTTCGCGGGCGAACAATGTGAACTGGCCATCACTGCTCACAACACACTCCCATATTAGTTAATGAGAGGACTTTCTATTGCACAGGTGTCTGGTGTAAATCTCAAAGCCTTCACTTCTTCCTCCAGCAGGGCCAAATGCAAGTATCTGAGGCCAGATCTATGCTAGGGGACCCTGAGAAGGTGCAGCTATCATATATTAGCAAACCATCTGTCCTACTAGATGTATAATACATGTAGTGATTTTTTTAATTAACTGTTTAAAGTCACCTACTCTCAAGGTGGTCATTGGGTGCAATATTTTGCATGTTCCCTTTTTTATCACCTTGCAGAACTTTCTACAAACCACTGGTTGATAACCGTATAAAGAACAATACTCAGCTTTGTTTTTCCCTTACTGTATTCCAGTAATGTCTTCTCTTCCAATGAACACAAAATGAGCTCATCAATGCTATATTATTGACTAGACCAGCATGAGTCAAATTATGCTGCTAATTGGTGCTTGCTTATTGCCTTTTTATACCACTTACTGCTCATTCGCTTCCATGTTAGACAGATTACAATTAAGAGCAAGGTAATGTCTCATGGGTAATTGCTGAGCTCTTTTTATTCAATCCCTAAACCATATCATTGCTGGAAGAGTCAATATTACTGTACAGAAATGCAGATAAAAAAGGGTTAATTACGTAGAAATAAAATGCATTTTAAGGAATCAGTTCACATCAATTAATGAAAAATAGATCTGTCCATCAATCCACCCAATGATCCATTGAGGGTTGCAGCTTTTAGAGGTAGCAGTTGTACCCAGGCCTTTTGGGAATGCTTCCTCATACAAGGACGCCATTGTTATAAATTACACATGACATGTGGGGCCTGATACCGATTTTGCATTGAGACCCAAGTTTAATTTACTTATCTGCCTCCATCCATCTAGCCATACATTCATACAATGTGCATCCAAATTAGTGTATTTTATTGTTGGGGTTTTCGAAGTAAAGTTTTATAATGGACTACAAAATAATACAACCCCAGTTCCAAAAATGTTGGGGCCCTAATGTATGCAGTGCTGGCGAAAGGAAGCTGCTTTTAGGGTCCATTCACAAGTCCGTGGTGTGTTGCGGACCTGCAAATTGCAGATCCGCAACACACCCGGCCGTCACCCCCTATAGAAATGCCTATTCTTGTCCGCAGCTGCGGACAAGAATAGGACATGTTCTATCTTTTGCAGGAGCTGCGGACCGGAAGTTCGGGGCCGCGCTCCGCAAATGCGGAAGCGGAGAGCACATAGTGTGCTCTCTGCTTTACGTCCGGGCCCATAGAGAATGAATGGGTCCGCACCCGTTTCGCAAAATTGCAGAACAGGTGCGGACCCTTTTACGGATGTGTGAATGGGGCCTTATTGTGCTGATTCTTCTAGTTTGGCCTACACAGATCAATCTTTAGCAACCATGTACAAGAAGTGGAGAGAGTTGGGACTGAGCTACTGAGTATGTGCGACCACTGGCACTGAATCCATTAAGTTAACATATTGAAAATAAATAATAAAAAAACAGCAGATGGGAAGCAAAACAAATATGTAAAAGCCATAACTGGACACCGGAGCATTGTTTTTTAAATTCCAGTTGAAAAATTAATAATTTAATCACAAGATCTATCACAATAAATTAATAAATATTTGGGGGACAACGTCCTTTAAATGGTCTACAATGAGAAGTCATAATAACCAGGCATATCTGGGATACCTGTCGGTCTTTGCCATTACAAAGCATAGAAAGGACAGAGATATCAGAGGTATCATTATCCTATGATGTAACCACGCTACACATACTATATACAATGATATATAGAATGCTATCATCTACAGTGTACACAGGTCTTGCAATTTATGATGGATGTCATTGGTGCTTAGGTTGGCAGAGGTTTAAGGCACTGTACTTTTGGTAAACTTTTGATATTTCATAGAGACATATCAAAAGTTTTGATCGGTGTGAATTTGAGCGATGAGACCCCCACCAATCTCTAAAATGAAAAGAGAAAAGCTCTCACTTAGCGCAGTTCTCTCTCCTCGCTGCAGGACAGGAAGCAAGACTGACTCAATAGAAGGTCTATGGGCCCATCTCACTCCCATCTCGTGCAGCGAGGAGAGAGGGTGCGCTGAGTGAGTGCATCTCTGCCCTCGTTCTGAAGATCATAGGGGTCTCAACGCTCAGACCCCCACCGATCTGTGATTAGTGAAGAGCGAAGTTATGAAAAATACAATTCGGCTGCTTTGCAAATTTCACCAAAAATATCATTCATTTCAAAACGCCATTCGCGCCACTCCCCTTTATTAAACCCTCAGATGCCACTTTCATCGCTGATCGCGGCATCTGATGTTAAAATAGAGGTCTTTTAGGAGTTCATCAGGGTTAAAAAAATAAAAAACGCATGCTCACCTTATCCATTTTATCGTGGAGAGGCCATTGCGGCCTCCTCGATTGAAGAAATTGCGCAAAATCTCGCGTTACCACAAAGCGCAAGTAAATTCAACTTTGCGGCGAACAGAATTTTTCCTAGAACTCGGATAGAAGTCAATTCATTTGGCTTCGATTCGCTCAACACTACTTGAGATATGTCCCTATGACATATCAAAAGGTTACTGAAGGTGCATCAAGTAACTTACATCAGAAAGGCCTCATGCACATGACCGCTCCGTTTTTTTGGGTACGCAAACCGCGCATCCGCAAAAAACGGAAGCCGCCTGTGTGCCTTCTGCAATTTGCGGAACAGAACAGGTGGCCCATTGTAGAAATGGCTATTCTTGTCCGCAAAAAGGACAAGAATAGGACATGCTATATTTTTTTTGTTGGGTCACGGAACGGAGAAAAAAGGATGCAGACAGCACACTGAGTGCTGTCCGCATCTTTTGTGGCCCCATTGAAGTGAACAGACCCGAAAAACGGTCGTGTGCATGAGGCCAAAGAGATATATTTTATATATTTGTATTTATTTTCATTATATTCATAGAATCTATTTTTTAAGAGTTTTTGGCAGTTTTTCTTTGTCGTTTCGGCAGTACTTTACCATTGAAAATAAAATTTTAAATATTGTCCTTCTGTAGCCGTCGTCACAGAGAAAGATCAAACTCTTTATAGGGATCCCATTGTTATTTTACTGCTGTTAATAGTAGATTAGTAGAATGTGGATGACACTGACAGCTCTATCGTTCTCTTGATCCGTAACAACCAATCAGATTCCACTTTTAATTTTTCACAGCTCCTTTAGAAAATGAAAGGTGGAATCTGATTGGTTGCTATGAGCAACTAAGCCAGTTCTACTTTACACCAGTTTGATAAATGACCCCATTTGCTTTTATCAGTGTAATGTGTGAGGCTCTAATTGAGTCACTCATCACCGTTCCCGCTCTGGTCGGGATCAATGGTCTGACTGAAAAAGTCAAGCGAGGCTGTTTGCTGAGCTAAAAGTCCAAAGAAAGGCAGAAGTTAAGAGACAGGATAGGAAGTGGAATACTTGTAGTTACTTTAAAAAATTATACATTATACATACATAGAATATTCACATATAGGCTGCTAAAATGTGATTACAAAATTTTGATGGCACCAGTGTTCCTTTAACTATGTCTGAACAAGTCCTAAAATATGAGACTATCTTTGTGCGCCAAACCAGAGACATTTGTTTTTGCCATACATAATTATTCGTCATTAAGTCCCTTTGAAGAGTTATTCTTGTTCTAGCATATGAACTGATGATAATAGTGAGTATTATTAAACTAATTACTTCAATGTCTAGTTCCAAATCTCGCACCTTTTTGACTTCCCGAGGCTGAGCCCCTGGATATAATTATACACTATGTGATGTTGTCAGCCAGGTATGCAACAGAGTGATATATCCTGGACTGAGCAGTAGGTTTGTTTTGAAGACAACTGGGTTTCTATTGAAATTATCCATAGGGGAGTCCTTAGACTGTGCTAGCTAGGCAGAGTGGCTGCCATCCAACAGAGAAAACAGCCAGTAATGCTACATATGAGGGGTGAATTGAAGCTGCTGGGTGCCAATGCAAAGCTCTATAACCATTGTGGGCCCCTAAGGTCCCAGAGAAAAACAAACATTTGGAGTTTCCTTTGGAGCCAATCACTTGCCACTAGGGTCTATTTCGTTGAATCAAAGCCTTAGACTTAATTGATGGTATGGGGGATGGACCCCAAAAATAATTTCCTCTGGTGGACCCAAGAAACTCGTCTGACACTGGTCCACTGGGTCTGCACAGACAGCAAGGCTGGAGTGTGACTACCACCACAGCACCTCCTATAGCTACAACCCTTCACTACATGATGTCCACACTGTTGTGGAGACCACTCACTATAAGGTCAATTTAAAGTCTATACAGAGTCCCTGAGATTCTATATTACTGTGTGCCCTCTGTATGATGCTTCAGAATACTTCCATAGTACAGCATGCGGTTAAATGCATGAGCCCACAAACAAAATTTATCACCTGTCCGCTGACACCCTTCTAATCACAAGACCATGGGTACAAAAGTCCCATGAATGAATGGAGCAGAAGTGACCATCCATGATCACCTCTGCATTCTCTGCCTATATGGGACTGTGGGGTACAGTACTATCTCTAGCTATCTCAGGAAGCCCCACAGAAGTGAATGGAGTAGTAGTCACACATGTGCAATGCTGGCTCAATTCATACAGGTGATGGTTCCTGCAGTTGGACCCCCAGCGTTCATACATTTATCTCCTATCCAGTGGATAGATAATATAAGTTGTTAATGGACAACCCTTTTAATGGTCCACAGCAGTCTTTGTCAATTAATTATTACAACACAGTTCTGTTATATGACCATGCACATGGAGTCTTAAAGGGTCTCTCTGAGCTACAGATATTGATGACTTCTCCTCAAGATACGTAATCAATATCAGATCAGTGGGGGTCCAACACCCAGCACACCCACCAATCAGATGTTTTGATCAGCTGCTGGTCAGTGTGTGAAGTGGAAACAAAAAACTCCATATGTTATGTAGTTTCCAGTGCTGGCGTACCGAAGCTCAGCTCCCATTCACGTGAATGTAAGCTGAGCTGCAGTACCCCAGCACGGCCACTACACCATGTATGGATCTATCTCCCTCCAGCACCACACACTGTATAGCTTCCAGCGATGCAGCAGCCTGAGACAGCTGAACAGTTGCGACACCAAGTGTTGGACCCCCCACTGATCTGATATTACATAGCTACATAGTTAATATGGTTGAAAAAAGTCTATCAAGTTCAACCAAGGGATAAGTGGCGAGGTGTATCCCAGAAGGAAGTGAGACTTCGATTTCTACACATTTTCATATGCATTAATGTCATTTACTTTTAAGAATTTATCTAAACTTTCCACTGTTCCTGCTGTGACCACGTCCTGAGGAAGTCTATTCAGCAGATTCACAGTTCTTACAGTAAAGAAGCTTTGACGCTTCTGGAGAGTGCACTTTTTCTTCCCCAGTCGGAGGCAGTGCCCCCTTGTCTTTTGAGCACATTTTACATGGAACAGATTTTCGCCGGATTTTTTGTAAGGCCCATATATATACTTGTACAGGTTAATCATGTCCCCCCTCAGACGTCTCTTCTCAAGACTAAATAAATTCAATTTTTTTATTCTTTCTTCATAACTAAGACCCTCCATGCCCCTTATCAGTTTAGTTGCTCTCCTTTGTACTTTTTTCCAGTTCCAAAGCATCCTTTCTATAGTCATCAATATCTGTACCCCGGGGAGTCCCTTTAAAGGGGTTGTCCGAGTTATGAAAAAAAAATATCTAATATAATCTGAGGGGGCAGCAATATATAACTGAGCTAAGCAAGTTTTAGGTAAAAACATATTTTTCCTCATTTCCCTGGTTCTCTCCTGGCCCTTTGTTTACCTGCAATAACAACAATCTCTGCCCCTCCACCTGCTCTGCAAAGGGAGTGAATAAGTCTGCCCTGAGTGAAATGTCTGACTGCTGGGAGACTTAGCAGTATGTTGTATGTGTAGGACTACAGGTCCCAGCTGTACAATGACACTGCTGATACACACAGGATCTTCCCCCTACCTTTTGTGCAATGCTCTGCAGAACTCCTCTGTCAGCTCCTGTGCCCAGCATTTGTCTGCTCATTGCCTGCAGCTACTCAGTAAAGCCTTCAGCCCTGAGTCTGTGCTGCTGAAGGGGTTAAGAATCCAGGGAGAGAACAATAAGCAGCAGCCGGCAGTGCAGGAGGGCGTGGCCAGCACAGTGACATCTCGTATACAGACACATATCTGATCTTTCAGGCTTGTGCACAAATTGTTATCAGAGCAGGGAGAGAAGCTGACATCACAGGTCATGTGACCCTCAGTGAAATCTGAGAAAGGAGCAACTGCAATCGCAGTAAGTGCATGGTAAAGCTGTTACATTTGATTACTTAGAAACATACAAAGAACAAAAAAATAACTCGGACAACCCCTTTAAAGACAGGCTGTGTGCAGTATTCTGCATCTCCAGGGTGGAAGTGAATGACTATTGATGAACCCGTCCCTGCCACATGGCTTCTATAAGTAACATATAAGTAGCATCTGAGTAACAATTTAGCAATGTAGAAGACTGAGTCAATCTATCAAATGGTTCCAATTTACTACGATGGGCTGGAGGCTAGTTATCATCAAATGCGCCTGCAAACATCCCCCACACTTTTGCATGCAGCTCATTTTTTTCAGCATGAAGACACTTTAGCTTGTCACAAAACAGCAGATAGTCAGGCTTTCAGCAATTATTCTCTTTACTTAACACATATCTCTCAGCCAGTTTCTTCCGCCGCCACATCTGGGCCCATACCGGGGAGATGACTGCCTAGTGCTTGGCGTTACCAGCTCATTTTCACTTTAAATGGTGCAAGACAATGAACCTTAATTAGCTCATCACTGCAAGCTTCTAAAGTATTATGTTCAAGGTAGTTACAGGATATTTCTGCTTTGATTAAAGGTTCCAAACCGCAAAGAGAATGCAGGAGGAAACGGCAAACAAGTCTGAGTTCCCCGGCATCAGAGGATATAGTTAATCATTTTGTTTTCACAAGAGCCGGAGCTTGGGTTAGTCCAACCAGACACACTTGATGATTCCTTTCTAAGACTGGTGAATTATTTACAGAGTTCATGGTCAACCGGAGATCAGACAGGTTCACAGACACACGCAACAGAGATACTACGGTTGGCGAATGTTTGCACACGAGTGAATGGATGGGGATTAGATACAAATAGACGATTATGTTTTTATTTTCTTAAGGGAAACTCTACACATTATATTTAGACAGTTATTTATTATTTATTTATTATACTCACTTATATAGCGCTGACATATTCCTCAGCGCTTTACAGACATTAGCATCAAGTTGTCCCCAATGTGGCTCACAATTGAATTGCTTCTATATTAAATAATTCAACATTTATTATGTAAACTGAATGAATATTAAAGGGGTTTTCTGAGAGTTTAATATTGATGGCCTATCCTCAGTATAGGTCATCAGTATCTGATTGGTGTGGGTCCATCACCCAGCACCCCTGCCGATTAGCTGTTTGAAGGGGCTGCGGTGCTCTGGTGAGCCTTCTTTTCAGCGCACCAAGCACAGTGCTGTACATCATATAGTGGCTGTGCTTGGTATTGCAACCCTTGCCTTTTCTCTTGAATGGGACTGAGCTACGCTAGCCCATGTGACTGATGAATGTGACATCACTAGCATAGGAAGAGGCCACAGTGCTCGGCCTCATCAAACAGCTGATTGGTGGGGTGACAGGAGTCAGACCCCCACTGATCAGATACTCCTAAACCTGAGGATATGTCATCAGTATAAACTTGTGGAAATCCTTTAAACAATCTTCTTATGTCTTAAGGATGTGATGGCTAACCTCTGGCACTCCAGCTGTGGTAAAACTACGACTCCCAAGATGTACACTTGCTTAGCTGCTCTCAGAACTCCATAGAAATCAATGGAGCATGCTGGGAGTCCTAGTTTCACCAGAGCTAGAGTGCCAGACGTTAGCCATCACTTAAGGTATTCATCCAAGAAATATTGTAAAACTGTAGCCCACTTTAGAGCCATACTTGTGGAAGGCATTGGTCAACTCCAGCAGGTCTGGATTGCTCCTTAAAGGCAACCTGTCACATTGTAAATGCAGCTCAATCTGCAAGAATGTTAAAGAGCAGGAGAAGCTGAGAAGGTTGATATAGCTTTGTAGGAAAATATTCAGTGTCACTTATTGATCTAAATCTCTACACGTTTTTGGCATAGGAGTCAAGTAGGCGTGTCTTCTTTTATAATTTTATTATTATGGCTTGGTGGTTATTAGCAGCACGGTGGCTCAGTGGTTAGCACTGGTGCCTTGCAGCGCTGGGGTCCTAGGTTTGAATCCGACCAAGGACAACATCTGCATGGAGTTTGTATGTTCTCCCCGTGTTTGCGTGGGTTTCCGCCGGGTTCTCCGGTTTCCTCCCACCTAAAGACATACTGATAGGAACCTTAGATTGTGAGCCCCATTGGGTAGAGTTGGTTGCTAATGTCTGTAAAGTGCTGTGGAATTTAGTAGCGCTATATAAGTGCATGAAATAAATTATATCTACTTAATACAAATGAAAAGTGACAACTGGTTCTAATCAGAAATGGACAGCCTTCTTTGTATTATTGTGCATAGAGGGATAGTTGTCGTCACTGTTAAGACTGGACACTGGATTTAAATCAAGTAGCGTAGATAAGTTACACTGAGTTATGTCTAACAAATCTATGTATCAATCCGTCCAGCACTCCTGCTCCATAACATGCTGACTGCAGGTGAAGTTGAATTTTCAGTGTGACAGGCTCCATTTAAAGGGAATGTCCTCTTTTTAACACAATGCTTTAGGTCCAACGTTCTGTGCTGATTCATTTCTGAATATTTCTACCGTACATTATATAATGATTGTAGTTCAGTCTTTTTCATACAGAGCTCGAAATCTCCACTAGTTTAATTATACAACTCTCAACTCAATGATGCATGAGGAAGGTAAATGCTTGTCGCCATGTCTCATTTTTGAATTGACAAGTGGGTACTAGAGGAGAGATAACCTTGATTGTTGCGTGAACTTGACATGTGGTGCGCACAGTGCTGGTCCTGATTTGTATCATACGTAAATGTTTACGATACATTTATGATGCTGAAATCCACAATTCTGTAGCATAAACTTAGAGGAAATTAGACGAATATAACTTCGGCGGATCCGGCCGCCAGTTCTAAATGTAAGACAGCATCCTAGCTGTCTTACATATAGACCTTTTTCTGAAACAGGTGTTAATATTGGTAAATGAAATGGGCCTGCCAGCCCATCCCCTTCCCCGCCCACATCATGCCTACTTTTTTAGACCTGGCATGAGCAGCGAGAAGTAGTAGATTGCCATGCAACTAGCTGTTGTGATGCAATAAATGACCCCCTATGTCTATTATAATTGGATGTACTACTTCTCTCATTTTGCAAGTAAGTAAAAGAAAAGTTTGTTTTGCTCATCTGTCCTGGTTACAGACTCCTACACCATAAGGTGGCTATTGCACTCTGCAAGCCTTGACTTAGGCTGGGTTCACATGGGCGAGATTTCCGCGCGGGTGCAATGCATGAGGTGAACGCCTTGCACCCGCACTGAATCCAAACCCATTCACTTCTATGGGGCTGTGCAGATGAGCAGTGATTTTCACGCATCACTTGTGTGTTGGGTGAAAATCGCAGCATGCTCTATATTGTGCGTTTTTCACGCAACGCAGGCCCCATGGAAGTAAATGGGGCTGCGTGAAAATCGCAAGTGCGGATGTGGTGCCATTTTCACGCATGGTTACTAAGATGAAAGTGTATTCACTGTATTATTTTCCCTTATAACATGGTTATAAGGGAAAATAATAGCATTCTTTAATACAGAATGCTTAGTAGAAGGTCAGTTGAGGGTTAAAAATATATATATATTAACTCACCTCCTCCAATTGATCGCGTAGTTGCCGATCTCTTCTTACTTCTTTAATCATGAGCTGCCGGCTAAAGGACTTGTGGTGACGTTACATCACATGGTCCATCACCGTGGTGATAGACCATGTGATGAGCTCAGTGACGTCACCACAGGTCCTTTGACAGGTCCTGAAGAAAGAACAGGAGACCGGCAGCTACGCGATCAATTGGAGGAGGCGAGTTAATTTATTTTTTATTTTTTAACCCTCAGTTGACTTTTTACTAAGCATTCTGTATTAGGAATGCTATTATTTTCCCTTATAACCGTGTTATAAGGGAAAATAATTACATCTACACAACCTTGAACCCAAACCTGGACTTCAGTGAAGAAGTTCGGGTCTGGGTACCACATTCAGTGTTTTAAACGCATCGCACCCGCGCAATAAAAACTGAACAGCGGAACGCAATCACATTCAAAACTGACTTCAATTGCGTACCTACTTGCACGGGTTTGCCGCAATGCACCTGGGACGCATCCGTAGCCAAATCGTGACGCCCGTGTGAACCCAGCCTTACACCCATGTAAGCACCTAAGATCACGGGAACCACAGCTACCATCAGACAAGCGCCTCAGAAACAGGGTGTGTCCTTTCACTGCACTGACCTTAGGGAGCAATGGTCTGAGGGAAGCCCTTGTGACAGCCACATCCACTACCACTCCCATCCTCTGCTCCAACTCCTCAGTGGTTCACTGCACAGTCAGCCCTGGTGCCAGGACCTATACAGTATATAGAGCCAGAAGCAGAAGGTTCTGTACACTGTGGCCTTGCCCAGGTACTGTAGCTCACCTAACATTCAAGTAAAATGGAGCTGAGGTGCAGTACACCAGTGCCGGAAATTACACATTGTACAGAATCTTTTGCTTCCGCTCCGTACACTGTATAATTTCCATAATCGAGGATGCCCTAAAGAGCTGATTGGTGGGCTTGCCAGGAGTCAGACCCCTACCAATTTAATACTGATGACCTTTCCTAAAGATATCTATAATCTGGATAAACTAGTTAGCATATGAACCTGTATCACTGCCACATAATGCTTGACGGATCTGAGTAGGTCTGACGAATGCCTAACAATACGATTACACTGGGATTTGCCGCTGAAACACTTCTCTTAATTATTTCTGCAGGTTCACCAACTCCAAATCCAGAAAAATGGCTGTCCCTTCTGAATTTATGCAAAGAATGTTATTTTGCCTGGATATACTTTGATTTTTTTCTGTGCAGTTACAAAGCAAGCATTTCATAATACACAAGTTCAAATATCTGGGGTGCACAGCCCCGCATCAAAACAACAAAGAACAAAGCAGAATGGCATCTTTTTTTTTATCTGATCTGTAAGCGAAATTCTAGTCTCTCTGGGATTACAAGTCCGCTATTGATTTTATCACTGTTTACACTGGCATCGATTTTGTAACTCATTTTCATGGAAAAATGCAAGGGTATGGGCTCATACCTTTTGATGTGACAAGAAATTTTGCTACTGATAGTAAAATGGAATATTTGATATAATAGCTAGTAGAAATGCATCTCGCAGGAATCTCATAGGGCTGCTCACGCTAGAACTTAAATGAGTATCTGTCAGCTCTCTGACATGTCTATTTTAGTATTCCTCATGATATTGCAGCAAGCCCCTGAGGAACCTGTGCATAGGATGGGAGTGGTAGTGGCTCTGATGAGATGATGTGTCACCGTGTGCTCACTCAGGCCGCTGCTCCCTGGGGATCAGTAAAGTGGAAAAGAGATATGAGAAATCGGGCCATTAGTAGAAGAATAAAAATCTCTATTTACTAAGTGAAAAACAGAAGTTGTATACAGTGCAATTTTCCTTCACAGTTGAGGTATAGTGGTTGGCAAAGTGACAGATGATGGCATCTCTGGGGTGCTATATTGTTGATGTCTTACCCCTGAACTACTGGCTAACAGATGAAAGCTGGCATTTTTGGCTGTAAGTGTCCACTGTGAAATGCAGGCTTTCTGAGTTGACCTGACCATCTAAGGTGATGGGTGTCTAAGCCGTAATCCATCACCTGCAGAACCTCTCCATCCCCTAGTATCTCCCTCTCTTGCTTGATCGATGGGGCAAGGCTTCCTCCACATCATCATGTCTGGCTCTGTCAATCAAGCTCTAGAAGGGGAGCTATGACGCAGATGTTTCGGGAGAGCAAACAAGTAGGACATTGTGTAGTGAGTGAATTAAACTAGCTATACAACAGTAGATGCACAATAATCCCTAAGGGTACATGCACACGGTCCGGATTCATGTGCACTGAAATCCGCAGGTGTTCGCAAGAAAATCTGTGCGGTCAATCCGCATCAATTGGTGCGGATTTGCGTGTGGATTCGGTGCGAATTTTCCGTATACGGATTTTATGTGAATGAAGAAAATCCGCTCAGGAAAAAATAAAATAAATTGACATTCTGCGGATTATAAAATCTGCACCGCAGGTCAAAATCCGCGAGTAAAAAATCTGCATCGTGTGCATTGAGAATTTCAAATTCTTATAGAATACAATGTACATGACCTACTGTGTGTATTGTCCGCACGCAGATCCGCACGGAAAATCCTCACGCAATCCTGATCGTGCGCATTTAGCCTAAGGCCTCATGCACACGACCGTAGTTGTGTTCCGTGTCCGTTGTTCCGCTTTCCGTGATTTTCTGCGGACTCATTGACTTTCAATGAGTCTGTTGAAAACTCGGCTAACGCACCGTTTGTCATCCGTGTCCGTGATCCGCGTTTCCAGTCCGTGAAAAAAATACGACCTGTCCTATTATTTTCACGGACAACGGTTCGCAGACCCATTCAAGTCAATGGGTCCGTGAAAAAACACGGAGGCACACAAGATTGTCATCCGCGTCCGCATCCGTTTTTTTCCTATCATTTGCATGGCAAACTTTTTTTTTAACATTCCTTCATGTCTGGTAATCCTCCAAAAATAAAGGAAGACACACGGAAACAAAAACGGATCACGGAACCACGGACATTTAGCCTAAGGCCTCATGCACACGACCGTAGTTGTGTTCCGTGTCTGTTGTTCTGCTTTCCGTGATTTTCTGCGGACCCATTGACTTTCAATAGGTCTGTGAAAAACTCGGCTAATGCACCGTTTGTCATCCGCGTCCGTGATCCGCGTTTCCAGTCCGTGAAAAAATTACGACCTGTCCTATTATTTTCACGGACAACGGTTTGCAGACCCATTCAAGTCAATGGGTCCGTGAAAAAACACGGAGGCACACAAGATTGTCATCCGCGTCCGCTCGTCCGCGTCAGTTTATTTCCTATCATTTGCATGGCAAACTTGACTTAGATTTTTTTTTTTACTTTCCTACATGTCTGGTGATCCTCCAAAAATAAAGGAAGACACACGGAAACGGAAACGGATCACGGAACAACGGAACCCCATTTTGCGGACCGAGAAAAACAACTGTCGTGTGCATGATGCCTAAAAGTCTGGATTAAATCTAGTTTAAACCCAGTACCCCTTTTTAGGGCATATTCAGATAAAAATTCTAATTTTCAGCATTTCATTTCTGTTTGGATATACACCATCTTGGAAATGTTGACATACTTGGCAAAAGTAAATTCGTCTTTACATGTGTGTGTTGTTAAGTAAGACTGCAGATATCTCTCAGCTCAGATCATGCCGTAATATCCTTGTGCTAATTCCTCACTGGTCCCAAGTGCCACCCTAATTCCAGTACTGTGAGAGTAGCAGAACAGACCCTGGGCGGACTGGTAAAATACATTACGTTTTCATTTGAAAAGTGCTGTAGAGAATGAAATCATCGTCTCCCTGCCCGGAGTGAGATGAGAAAAGTGCACCAGGAATAATAACCAGCATAATACGCTAACAAAAATGTGTGCGGGAGCCAAGTTCGCCATCATCGCTCGGCATCTCCTCTGAACGTTTTCGTCATTTTGCCATTTTTAATAGACTTTTCTATAACTCATTAAAATAAATGTCAAATTGTTCACCTCTGTGGAGGTTCCCCACCCAACTCTGCAATGTTAGAAATCTTTATTGCTCTTTTAGGAATTATGACCTTGGCTGAATAATACAAATCCTAATATTCAGCTGACCAGCAGAGGTGTGACCAGAGTTGTGCATGTACATATAGTAAAACGATGTAGAAAACATCCAATACGTTACGTACATACAAAGAATATTGGTCAAGCTGAATGGGTTAGAAGCAACCCACTTTTTAGACAAATTCTGTGTCTTATGAAAGCACAAGTTCACTGACAAAGCAAAAGATACATAATGCCATGTAAAAGTATATGCATGCACTTCCCCAGTGGACCATTGCAAAGGGTTAATTACTGCTAAAAAAAAAAAGGGTTAAGGTAATGGTGCTGATTTAAATGTTGTGATTTATTGTTAAAATATTTATTTTATACACTGTGTATACCTGATGTTAATGTATGGGCAATATATAGTTAACGCTGGCTGACTTGGTTAGGTTACCAGGGTGATAGACTTGGTCCCTCCTCCTGGTAGTTTGGCTGGTTGGAGCAGAGCACAACTATAGACAAGACCTAGATGTGCAAGCTTCTGCAGACAAGTCCAGAAGACTCTTTTCTCTGAGACTACAACTTCCAAAGAAGAAACTTTGCCTCCAGAGTACCCCTGAAAGAAAGAGACCAGCCATCTTAGAAGGTCCAGAACCACCGTTAAGGCCGTGCAATATAACATCAGTAAGGTACTGCTCATTTATGGCTAAAGACTTCCTACTGTGCCTCCGTCACCTGCCACACTTTGAGGCCGACTGGCCATATGAATCTAAATTCTGCACTTCTCTGCCTGGGAACTGCAGAAAGGGTTTACAAGTACAGAATAGCACACATGCGGTTATTTGGAGAGACTACTAAGTGTCCTATAGAGAGTGACTCAGGGACTACTACTACCATCATTGCCGCTGCCCATGCACATCTATTGGGGAGAAGTAAGCTCTGTGATATACCCCAAGACTGTACCGATTGCTGCTACTTGTACTGCAACTGTCATCATCAATTCAGTAAAGTTAGAGTTTATTTAGGCTTTATTCAGACGTCCGTAACGTGTTTTGCGGATCCACAGGTCCACGGATCCGCAAAACAAGGACAGCGGCAATGTGCGTTCCGCATTTTGCGGACCGCACATTGCCGGCACTAATAGAGTATGCCTATTCCTGTCCGCAATTGCGGACAAGAATAGGACATGTTCTATTTTTTTCAGGAACGGAATTGCCTACCCGGCATGCTGCCCCATAGAAATGAATGGGTCCACAATTCCGTTCCGCAAAATGCGGGACGAAATTGCGGACGTGTGAATGGACCCTTATTGTAAGAAAGGACGCACCCTCTATTTACTGTGCTTGGCCTAGGAAGTGCCACGGTGGAGATTGCTACTGTGAATTGTGATTACTATTGTGAGAATCATAGTAACTAACACTCTTCCCATCCTCTTCTCCCCTCCGAGTCGCTATGCAGACAGGTGCTGTCTCTGAAAATTAAGGACAGTCCCTCCAATTTTGGGACTGTTGTCAAAGATGGATATGTTCAGCATATGGACTGGAAGTGAATAGAAAGCATAATTGTGGACAATTATGTGTGCAGGAGCCAAAGCCTTACTATGCCATTCTAGTGTTACATTTACATTTCTGAGCCCATGATACTTTTTGATTTCCTCTAATCATTATCCCACGCTACACAGTGGCTGCTGCCACCATTAGATCATTCTACAAATTATATTTCAGGCAGGTTTCAATCACTATGTCACATCCAAGATACATCTTGAGGCAGGTTTATTTTCTCCCTTCTCCAGTTTTCTGACCAAAAAATCCCAAACATCGAAAGTGCCAGCATCAAGAGTCCATCTATCTACCATTCTTTAGTCCCTTGAATAAGCAGCTATAACGTGGGGAAACACATCAGGACATTCAGATTTTGGCTTTGGGACATGCAGAATTATGATTTTTCCTGCAGGGTCACCTTAGGTTTTAGCAGAGGTTAGCCACAGAGAAGTGAGGTTGCCCCTATCGGGGAGGTTGCTCTAGGTTTAGGCAGGGGTAGCTCAGGGACTCCTGGGAGACAGAAGAGGATGGTTCCGAACCTAAGAGCACCTTGGCATTTTGACCACACTGTACTCACCTGAATTCAGGTACCATGGCCCCATCTTTGGAACGTGATTAGCTGTAGCTCTATCCAAGGAACTGAAGCCATCTTTTTCGTATGAAAATATCTATGTGGATGAAGGATATTTTTTATTTACCCACCTCAGCCCCCCTAGCTTAAACACCCTTAATGACCAGAGCACTTTTTACACTTCTGCACTACACTACTTTCACTGTTTATTTCTCGGTCATACAACTTACCACCCAAATGAATTTTACCGCCTTTTCTTCTCACTAATAGAGCTTTCATTTGGTGGTATTTCATTGCTACTGATACTTTAACTTTTTTTGTTATTAATCGAAATTTAACGAAATTTTTGCAAAAAATGTCATTTTTTAACTTTCAGTTGTAATTTTTTTTTTTTATAAATGACATCTAGATATACATTTTTCTCTAAATTTATTGTTCCACATGTCTTTGATAAAAAAAAATGGTTTGGGTAAAAAAAATGGTTTGGGTAAAAGTTATAGCGTTTACAAACTATGGTACAAAAATGTGAATTTCCGCTTTTTGAAGCAGCTCTGACTTTCTGAGCACCTGTCATGTTTCCTGAGGTTCTATAATGCCCAGACAGTAGAAAAAACCCACAGTAGGAAAAAAAAAAAAATCATTTTCCGCTAACTTGTGACAAAAATAAAAAGGTCTATGAACTCACTATGCCCAAATATCTTGGTCAAATGCCAACTTTGTATAAAAAAATGGGAAAAGTTGTCTTTTGCCGAGATATTTCTCTCACCCAGCATGGGTATATGTAAAATGACACCCCAAAACACATTGCCCAACTTCTCCTGAGTACGGCGATACCAGATGTGTGACACTTTTTTGCAGCCTAGGTGGGCAAAGGGGCCCACATTCCAAAGAGCACCTTTAGGATTTCACAGGGCATTTTTTACACATTTTGATTTCAAACTACTTCTCACGCATTAGGGCCCCTAAAAAGCCAGGGCAGTATAACTACCCCACAAGTGACCCCATTTTGGAAAGAAAACACCCCAAGGTATTCCATGAGGGTTCCTAGAATTTATTTATTTTTTTGTCAAAATTTAGTGGAATATGAGACTTTGTAAGAAAAAATAAAATAAAAAATCATAATTTTCCGCTAACTTGTGACAAAAAATAAAAAATTCTAGAAACTCGCCATGCCCCTCACGGAATACCTTGGGGTGTCTTCTTTCCAAAATGGGGTCACTTGTGGGGTAGTTATACTGCCCTGGCTTTTTAGAGACCCTAATGCGTGAGAAGTAGTTTGAAATCAAAATATGTAAAAAATGCCCTGTGAAATCCTAAAGGTGCTCTTTGGAATGTGGGCCCCTTTGCCCACCTAGGCTGCAAAAAAGTGTCACACATGTGGTATCGCCGTACTCAGGAGAAGTTGAGCAATGTGTTTTGGGGTGTCATTTTACATATACCCATGCTGGGTGAGAAAAATATCTCAGCAAAAGACAACTTTTCCAATTTCTTTATACAAAGTTGGCATTTGACCAAGATATTTATCTCACCCAGCATGGGTATATGTAAAAAGACACCCTAAAACACATTTCCCTACTTCTCCTGAGTACGGCGATACCACATGTGTGACACTTTTTTGCAGCCTACATGCGTAAAGGGGCCCAAATTCCTTTTAGGAGGGCATTTTTATACATTTGGATTCCAGACTTCTTCTCACTCTTTAGGGCCCCTCTAAAATGCCAGGGCAGTATAAATACCCCACATGTGACCCCATTTTGGAAAGAAGACACCCCAAGGTATTCAATGAGGGGCATGGCGAGTTCATAGAAGATTTTTTTTTGGGCACAAGTTAGAGGAAATTGTTTTTTTTTTTGTTTTTTCTCACAAAGTCTGCCTTTCCGCTAACTTGGGACAAAAATTTTAATCTTTCTTGGACTCAATATGCCCCTCAGCGAATACCTTGGGGGGTCTTCTTTCCGAAATGGGGTCACATGTGGGGTATTTATACTGCCCTGGCATTTTAGGGGCCCTAAAGCGTGAGAAGAAGTCTGGAATATAAATGTCCAAAAAAATTTACGCATTTGGATTCCGTGAGGGGTATGGTGAGTTCATGTGAGATTTTATTTTTTGACACAAGTTAGTGGAATATGAGACTTTGTAATAAAAAACAAAAAAATCTATTTCCGCTAACTTGTGCCCAAAAAAATTCTAAATGGAGCCTTACAGGGGGGTGATCAATGACAGGGGGGTGATCAGGGAGTCTATATGGGGTGATCACCCCCTGTCATTGATCACCCCCTGTAAGGCTCTATTCAGACGTCCGTATGTGTTTTGCGGATCCGATCCATGGATCCGTGGATCCGTAAAACACATACGGACATCTGAATGGAGCCTTACAGGGGGGTGATCAATGACAGGGGGGTGATCAATGACAGGGGGGTGATCAGGGAGTCTATATGGGGTGATCAGAGGTTAATAAGTGACAGGGGGGGTGTAGTGTAGTGTGGTGCTTGGTGCTACTTTACTGAGCTGCCTGTGTCCTCTGGTGGTCGATCCAAGCAAAAGGGATCACCAGAGGACCAGGTAGCAGGTATATTAGACGCTTTTATCAAAATAGCGTCTAATATACCTGTTAAGGGTTAAAAAAATCGCATCTACAGCCTGCCAACGAACGATCGCCACTGGCAGGCTGTAGATCCACTCTCTTACCTTCTGATCCTGTGAACGCGCGCGCCTGTGTGCGCGTGTTCACAGGAAGTCTCGCGGCTCGCGAGATGACGCATATATGCGTGACTCTGCCTGGGAAAGCCGCCTTCGGACCGCGATCCTGCGTTAGGCGGTCTGGAGGCGGTTAAAAAAATAATAATCTACTGGCTGACGACATTTTAAATATTATAGGTGCACTTAACACTGTGCAATTGCACCTTTTTTCAAAAAAACAGTTGGAAAATTTTCTACAGGTAATAATGGCACAGATATTTTACTGCATCACCAGCAGGGTATATTTTCGCTGCAGGGATTGTCCAACTGTGATTTTTTTTTTTTATGAAAAAAAAAAAAAGTTTTTCTATAGTAAATAAGGGTACAAAAAGCATATCTTACTGCATCACAAGCAGGGTATAATTTGGTGACAGAAGTTCTCCAATTATGCTATTTCAATAACCCTGTTGCAGAGTTTCTTCAATTAGTAAGTGAACAATTAGGGTAGGTTCACACCTGCGTTTAACTGATGCAACAGGCTGCCGAAGTTCGTCGGATCCAGCCTAGCTAGATATTGCCATTCACCACAGGACCCCAGTATAATGAGATCCGGTGGGAATCTGGCCGCTTTCTAGCATGAGTGAAACTCGGCAGAGAACGGCCTGCCAGATCATTTATACTGAGCAGTGAACCTAACCTAAGCATATTTTCCAGTGTGCCAGTCAGCATATATTTTTGCCAAAGACCACTTGCACATTTTAAAAATTGCTGAGAATTTTCTACCATAATTCTATTTAGCACAGACTCTTTACAATACTGGTGGGGTCGTTGATCAAACTAGAAACCAATCAGATTCCACCTTTCATTTTGGACAGCTCCTTTGGAAAATGAAAGGTGGAATCTGATTGGTTTCTATGGGCAACTAAGACAGTTCTACTTAACATCAGTTCTGATAAATAATCCCATGTGTACATTATTATTATTATTATTTATTAAAACGCCATTCATTCCATAGCGCTGTACATATGATAAGCGGTGCACATACATAATACAGACAATTGCACTAATCATAAACAAGATGAGTTACAAACTGGTACAGAAGGAGAGAGGGCCCTGCCCGTGAGGGCTTACAATCTACATGGTATGGGAGAAGGACACAGTAGGTGTGGGTGAAGTTGGTCATGCCGGTATAGAGGCAGCAGGGTCACTGGTTGTAGGCTTGTCTGAAGAGGTGGGTTTTCAGGTTTCTTTTGAAGGATTCCAGTGCAGACCAGAGTCTGATATGTTGGGGTAGCGAGTTCCAGAGTATGGTGGATGCATGGGAGAAATCTTAGAGTCGATTGTGGGAGGAGGCAATAAGAGGAGAGCCGCTCAGCAGCCCTGGAAGCTTGTCTGAGTTTTTTGGTCAGATTGGTGTACCAGGGTTGTCTGTTGATTTTCCGGATTTTGTTGTGTGTGAGGGGGGGCAACAGTGTCCAGAGCTGTACTTAATGTGGTGTTATATAGGGCGGTAGCAGCTTCTGGGTCTTGGAGGCAACAGATGGTAGAGAGTGGGAGAAGAGAGTCAGAAAGCAAGCGAAAGTCGAGATGTTTGAGGTTCCTGCGGGGGTGTGCTAGTGTATGGACTGGGGGAGCTGCAGAAGAGACCAGTGAAGAGAAGGTGAGTAGGTTGTGGTCGGATAGGGGGAGAGACGAATTAGAAAGGTTAGATAGGGAGCAGAGGCAGGTAAAGATCAGATCGAGAGTGTGACCATCTCTGTGGGTGGAGCTGAAGACCACTGTGATAGGCCGCAGGAAGAAGAGAGTGACAGGAGTTTAAAGGCGGCCGAGTGGCATGTGTCAATAGGGATGTTGAAGTCACCCATGATGATAGTGGGGATGTCAGCAGAAAGAAAGTGTAGTAGCCAGGTGCTAAAGTGGTCAAGAAAGATGGTGGCTGGGCCTGGAGGGCGGTAAATGACTGCTACTTGAAGGTTGGAGGGAGAGCAGATGCGAACAGAGTGTACTTCAAATGAGGTGAGCGTAATGGAGGGTGGCAGTGGACTTGGGCTGTAAGAGCAGGTGTCTGATAGGAGAAGACCAACTCCTCCACCATGTTTTCAGCCGGGTCAGGGGGTGTGAGTGAATTGAAATCCACTATAAGAGAGTGCAGCAGGGGAGGAGGTGTCTGAGGGTGTCAGCCATGTTTCTGTGAGACCCAGAAAGGAAAGGTTTTGAGAGATGAACAGTTCATGAATGTGCGACAGTTTGTTAAGACGGAGCGCGCGTTCCATAATACTCCTGCAAGAGGAGCCAAAGGGGCAGGGGTCAGAGGAATGGTAATTAGGTTTAAGGGGTTGCAGAAATTTGTAGAAGGAGATTTGTAGTGGGACATGGAGGTGATAGTGGGGATTTGCTGAGGGGGTCCTGGATTTGGAGAGATATCACCAGCAGTAAGGAGAAGGAGAGAAAGTGTTAATAGATGAGAATAAGAGAGGGCATGAGGTGTCTGTGTGTGTTTGGGAAGGAAGTGTTTTATGTTTGCAAACAGGTTTGTGCAAGCGATCAGATGAGAAGGTAAGATGGAGGGAGAGATGAATAGTTCCTTGCTGGGTGAATGGATGTGGGGGTATCTCAGGAGGTTGTGGAAAAGTAGGAGGAGTAAGAGGAAAAATTTAAACATTGTTAGCATTGACTATGTCTGTAATTACCTGTGGTCCCCTTCTGGTCCAATTCTGGTATAATTCAGTCTGTGCACTTAAGAGTAAGAGTACATATATGTAACCAGGGATCTGCCCCTGTTAAAGGATCGTTTTTGGACCGCTTTTTCAAAACAAGACATTGCTTCTTGGAATAGTACCGTGTGAACATTTTTTACATTTTAAAAAGCTTCAGTCCAACAGTACAGTGTGTTACTAAATAGACTGTTTGTTAAAACTCCCAACCATGCGTTTACCCATAGCTATATAAGTCACTGTCACTCTGACAATACTAAAGCTGTCATTGCTTTAAAGGGAACATGTCACCTGGATTTTGGGTATAGAGCTGAGGACATGGGTTGCTAGGTGGCCGCTAGCTCATCCGCAATATCCAGTCACCATAGCTATGTGTGCTTTTATTGTGTAAAAAACAAAACGATTTGATACATATGCAAATTAACCTGAGATGAGTCCTGTCCATGAGATGAGTCAGGGACAGGACTCCTCTCAGATAAATTTGCATATGTATCAAATCTTTTTTTTTACACAATAAAAGCACACAGAGCTATAGGGACTGGGTATTGCGGATGTGCTAGTGGCCATCTAGCAACCCATGTCCTCAGCTCTATACCCAAAATCCAGGTGACAGGTTCCCTTTAAAAAGCTTGAAAGGAGAGAGAAAGAGAAATGTATAAACATCAAAATAGATACAGTAGACAAGAAAAGAAGGGAAAAAGAATTATAAGTCCTAGGAGACGTCAGAGTGTCACACACACATTTTCAGGCCAAATGGCGCACTTTGGATTATAGTCAAATTTATTCGCACCCAAATTAAATCTTTCATCCATTTTGTTAGGGCCCTAAATTAATTTAGAGAAATTGGCTCATCTCTAATAGATAGACTGCTATGATACAAACAGATTGCCTGCTTTTGTTTGTACATGTATCCTCTGATTGTAAAGTTCTGCAGAATACATGTATGTTACCGCTTTATAATTAAAGATTATAATGGTTATTCCTGCCAGCAAATTTTCGCACTTGAAAATAATCGTGACATGGTACAGCACGACACATTACACTGAAATTAATGGTCAGTAAAACTTTTAGCAGCGCAGAAATAAAACTTTGAAAAACTACCTGTCTGTAGGTAAATGAGGCACTAGGCGTCATTACAGCAATACTGGAGTTACAGTTGCAAAACTGCCCATCTTGCATTGGTTGATATTGCCTAGTTTGGAGACATCATTGCCAACTATGCTAAAATCTTGCAAAATTATGTGCACTATAGCATAGTTGGATTCCAATTAAACTTTGAATGTAACGATTATACGTCGGTGATTACAATATCAGAGGGAAAGGATACGTTTATTGGGCCGCCTCTAGCCTGGATAGAAGATGAGATAGGGTTCATACAGGTTCTATATGGTATCCTGCGCAGTGGCGTCGCCAGGGGGGGGCCAGAGGGGGCCACGGCCCCCCCTACATCAAGCTGTGCCCCCCCATGTGCCCCCCCAACTAAAATGTCCCCCATTCATTTTGGTGTGCAGTGTGTCATTGTGTGTGACACTAGTTGGTCTGTGCTGCGCACTGCGGACATCTTCACATCTGCGGTCTCCCCACCTGAGTCAGACTCGGTCAGTGGCAGTGCTGTGCGTCCGCTCACGCTGCAGCGCTGCTGTGCATAAATCGGCGCGCCGCTAGTTGAGACTAGCTAACATGATTTAACTACTGACAGTGCGGGCGGCGCTCCTGCTCCTCCTCCTAGGCGGCGCAGCTGCGTGACGTCACCGTGAGCAGCCCGCCCACTGCCTCGAGTTGAAGTAAGTAGTTAACTTGCCTAAGCCAGCCAGGCCCAGGCCAGAGACTAGAGAGACTGTGTGAGACATACAGTGTGGCGTGGCCCTACCCTACCGATACAGAACAGACTGGACTGAGACTGAGCCTGACCTAGTGGTGACACTGACGGTGTAGCAGGTTAATAACTTAATAATAAGGTACAAGTAGTGACTAATGACTGACTGTCTGAGTCTGACTAAGTCTCTTTCTAACTAGAGATTAGATCTGACTCTGAGAGGAGAGCTGGCTGCCCCTGAATAGTGATGAGCGAACTTCTGTTTTAAGTTCGGCGTCTAAAGTTCGGCTTCCGGTTAGCGGAGAATCCCGATATGGATTCCGAATACCGTTGTGGTCTGTGGTAGCGGAATCAATAATGGCCGATTATTGATTCCGCTACCACGGACCACAACGGAATTCGGAAACCATATCGGGATTCTCCGCTAACCGGAAGCCGAACTTTAGACGCCGAACTTAAAACAGAAGTTCGCTCATCACTGCCCCTGAATCTTCCTGATTTTAAAGGGAACCTGTCACCAGGATTTTGCACATAGAGCTGGGGACATGGGCTGCTAGATGGCCGCTAGCACATCTGCAATACCCAGTCCCCATAGCTCTCTGCGCTTTTACTGTGTTAAAAAACAGTTTTGATTGATATGCAAATGACCTGATATGAGTCCTGTATCCGGAGATGAGTCAAGTGGAAAGGAGCCCAGCACCGCCCCACGTCCTCCGAATCTCTTCCTTGCTGGCTGACGTCACAGAGCTGGAGCACCGAAATCTCGCGATGCGCGAGCTAGCGCATGCGCAGTGTCGGCATCATGTTCATTCCCTGTACTGGCATCAGCACGGGGAACGAACTACGCATGCACTAGCTCGCGCATCGTGAGATTTCGGCGCTCCAGCTCTGTGACGTCAGCCAGCAAGGAGGAGATTCAGAGGACGCGGGGCGGTGCTGGACTCCTTTCCGCTGGACTCATCTCCGGATACAGGACTCATATCAGGTCATTTACATATGGATCAAAACAGTTTTTTTTAACACAATAAAAGCGCAGAGAGCTATGGGACCTGGGTACTGCAGATGTGCTAGCGGCCATCTAGCAGCCCATGTCCCCAGCTCTATGCGCAAAATCCTGGTGACAGGTTCCCTTTAAAGTTAAAGGGGTTCTGCACTTTCATTTAACTGATGATAAATACTCTGGATAGATCAGCTGTTTGAGAAGGCAGCGGCGCTCCAGTAGCGCTGCGGCCTTCTCACTGTTTACCGCCGGCCCAGTGACGTCACGAGTTACGACTAGTATCAACTAGCGTGGGGGCGCGGCTAAACTCCATTCAAGTGAACGGAGCTTAGCCCCGCCCAGGTCAGTTGATACAAGTTGTGACTTCACTGGGCCAGCGGTAAACAGTGAGAAGGCCGCGGCACTGCTGGAGCACCGCTGCCTTCTCAAACAGCTGATAGGCGGGGGTCCCGGGTGTCTGACCCGGGACCCCCACCGATCAGAATCTGATGATCTATCCAGAGGATAGATCATCTGTTAAATGGAAGTGCAGAACCCCTTTAAAGTTACTGTCAGTGCAGCCTGGATGATTACAGTGTTTACTTTACCGTTTAGAGAAATCATGTTCAAATGTGAGCGGTGGGAGGGTGATCTGTGGATGTCATGAGTCATTACACTGTTATAGGGGGGGAGGGATCTGTGGATGATACTCTTATAGTGTTATAGGGAGGGGGACCGGGGGTCTGTGGATGTCATGAGTCATTAGGCTACTTTCACACTTGCATTCAGGGCTCCGCTTGTGAGTTCCGTTTGAAGGCTCTCACAAGCGGCCCCGAACGGATCCGTCCATCCCTAATGCATTCTGAGTGGATGCAGATCCGCTCAGAATGCATCAGTTTGGCACCGTTTGTCCTCTGCTCAGCAGGTGGACACTGCTTGCAGCGTTCGGGTGTCCGCCTGGCCGTGCGGAGGCAAACGGATCCGTCCAGACTTACAATGTAAGTCAATGTGGGCGGATCCGTTTGAAGGTGACACAGTATGGCTCAATCTTCAAACGGATCCGTCTGAATACAAATCACACTTAGACTTTTTTCAGAAATATAATGCAGACGGTTCCGTACTGAACGGATACCATCGTTTACATTATAGGAGCGGATCCGTCTGTACAGATACCAGACGGATCCGCTCCGAACGCAAGTGTGAAAGTAGCCTAACACTGTTATAGGGGGGGAGGGATCTGTGGATGATACTCTTATAGTGTTATAGGGAGGGGGACCAGGGGTCTGTGGATGTCATGACACTGTTATAGGGAGGGGGATCTGTAGATGACACGGTTATGGGGGGGATATCTGTGCCACTCTGTGGATGACACTGTTAGGCTCCATTCAGACGTCCGTAACAGCGGCAATGTGCGGGTCCGCATTTTTTTCGGGAACGGAATTGCGGTGATTTTTATTTATTTTTTTAAACCACAGACAGCAGGACTTTTCTTCCCTGTTGCGGTTTTAGGTATTGGGTAAAGTATCGCAGCATTTCTAAGCATACTTGTGTAAAAGTATCGTTGTTATCCTGGACTTTTGTCCTGGCCCCCAGTGTGCCCCCCCAAAATTTGAAAGCTAGAGACGCCACTGATCCTGCGGCATATTTTCCCGCAGATGTTACAGCCAGGCCTGTAGATACTGCACATTCATAGGTTGCTGAAGCTGGTCCCATAAGTAATCGATTGGTGATAAAGCTGGCAACTGGGCAGCCAAGGTAGTGTGGCTATTTAACCGAGACATTCATGGGAAATCCTTCCTGTGTGTGGATAAGCATTATCCTGCTGAAAAATATAATTTGGAAGCCCTGCCATGAGAGGCAACACAATCAACAGATACACACAGGCAAGAATTAGTGGGTTTCTCTGACACCCCACTTAGATGGCATAGCCCAAGAGCTGCCTCTATTCCATCACCTGTCTTGAACCTGTCTCTTGCTTTTGCAGCTTGTTCTGGTAGCCAAGGAATGATAATGATTTTCAGCGACAATGAGCTTTGTGAGGACAGTCAGCAGTTACTGGCCAAGCAGTTGTGGAAGAGAGTTCTGCTGTGGACTCCTTTACGTAGGTGTGCAAATACTGATGATGACAGTCAGGTGGGAGCAGATGTTGCAAGAGGTCCGGGATGTGTGCAAGAGTCAGGTGAGGGTAACACAAGTGACAACCAAACATTTGTAGATGATGTAGCCGATCGCACTTGGGAGCTGGCTAAAGAGAGGGTTTCACCATTATCAGCAAGGTGGATGCAGTGGAAAATCTGGAGCCAAACACTGGGGGGGTACACCGTCTACTACTCAGTAGACTACCTGTGAGGAACATATTAGCAGTGCACGGGTTCATAAAAAACAGCGGCAGACAGGTATCAGTCTGTGGTGGAGGGAAAATGCCATACTCGGTAGTGTGGGAATTTTTCACAAAGGCTCTGGGGTACGTTAGCGTAGTGGGATGTAGGATGTGTGGGTAAAAGGTGAGGTGCGGCCAGGGTGCTAATGTTGGCACGACAGCCCTGCGTTAGCACCCTGACATAGAGAGTCACCATAAAGTATTACAGCCTGATGCAGAAACCGCTGTATCTCCCACCGGCCTGCACCCCCTCTTAAGCAGCCAGGGCTTATCAAAGTCAGCAGAAGAAAGCTGTCATTCCTTCCCGTCGTCCTCCAAAAAAGCTGTACAACCCCTGTGCACACATACGTTGAAGGCAGGCCAGTCCTTGAGCCTCTCGGTGTCTGGTAGTGTTCATGCCAGCACTATGGAGTTGTAACTAGGGTCAAAGACAATACATGTTGTTTACAGCCCACTGGTTAAATGTGTTTCTGGCCCAGGCACACCAGCAACTTGGCCAGGTGATGGCAATGCCTCCTCCGCATTGTAATGCTGTGGTCTCCGCACCAATGTCCTCCTCTGCCTCCTCATCCTAGACCTTATCCTCAACCTCCTCTATAGGCACAGTTCACAGTCGTCCTCCAGCATATCATCTATGCAAAGCTTGACGTTGTTATGTGGTTCTGCACCTGTTCAGCCTTGGTGAACGGAGCCACACCGGGAAGGAACTGCTTGGCGTCATCAACAAAGAAATCAAACACTGGCTGCTCCTTGCCAACTGGAGATAGGAACCATGGTTACTGATAATGGGAAGAACATTTTGCCTGTGCTGCATCAGGGTATACTGACCCATGCACCTTGCATGGTGCATTTCTGTGCAAAACATGCCCTCCTTTAGCTGTAAAGGCAAAATGCTCTTCCTCAACATCGTATGATATGCAATGTTTCCATGCTCCATATGTAAGACCGCCTGTATGAGCAGAGTAAGGCAGTCAATGATTTCTTAATGCTGCAGATGCATAGTTCTACTCCCCGCTGTAACTTCCATGTTAGCCAGTGGCGGCTTATGCATGACACTTGCCGTTTCCTCAGGCCGTTTGAGGAGGCCACTTTATAGGTCAGTCGCCAGAACTACGGGATGAATGATGCTGGAGGAGATGCTGAGAAGTCTGATTGGCAAGGGGAGAGAAGACGTGGCACCTACAGTGCTGCCAATAATTATTCATACCCATGGCAAATTTTGACTTAAAGTTACTTTTATTCAACCAGCAAGTAATTTTTTGATGGGAAATGACATAGGTGTCTCCCAAAAGATAATAAGACGATGTACAAGAGGCATTTTTGTAGGGAAAAAAAACATTTTGCAGCTTTTATTTACATTTGAGAAAAAAATACAAGATGTTCCGCGCTGTGAAAAATCTCAGAGGACATGGTCGGAAGCCAAAAGTGACACCTGTGCTGGCCAGGAGGATAGTTAGAGAGGTGAAAAAGAATCCAAGGATCACCACCAAGGCCATCCTGGTGAATCTGGGCTCTGCTGGTGGCAATGTCTCAAGGCAGACAATCTAACGGACACTGCACACTGCTGGGTTCCACTTCTCCAGATAAGGCACACAAAAGCTTGCTTGGCCTTTGCAAAAGCTCAACTGGACAAAGAAGAAGACTTCTGGTCTTCTGTGTTATGATCAGATGAAACAGAAATTGAATTGTTTGGTCAAAATGATGTTTCCTTCATTTGGCATAAAAAAGGAGAAGCCTTCAACCAAAAGAACACCATCCCCACTGTCAAACATGGTGGTGGGAACCTAATGCTTTGGGGGTGTTTTTCAGCCAATGGACCAGGGAACCTAATCACAGTAAACGGCACAATGAAAAAGAGCAATACATGAGGATTCTCAACGACAACATCCGGCAGTCTGCAGAGAAACTTGGCCTTGGGCACCAGTGGACATTTCAGCATCACAATGACCCAAAACACACAGCAAAAGTGGTGAAGAAATGGTTAGCAGACAACAACATTAACGTTTTGGAGTGGCCCAGCCAGAGTCCAGACTTGAATCCAATTGAGAATCTGTGGAGGGAGCTAAAGATCAGGGTGATGGCAAGAAGACCCTCCAACCTGAAAGATTTGGAGCTCATTGCTAAAGATGAATGGGCAAAAATACCTGTGGAGACATGCAAAAAGCTGGTCTGCAATTATAGGAAGCGTTCGATTGCTGTAATAGCCAATAAAGTCTTTTCTATTGATTATTGAGAAGGGTATGAATAATTTTGGACTGAACACTTTTTGCTCAAATGTAAATAAAAGCTGAGAAATGTTATTTTTTTCTAGAATAATGCCTCTTGTACATTGTCTTATTATTTTTTGGGAGATACCTATGTCATTTCCCATCAAAAAATTACTTGCTGGTTGAATAAAAGTTAAAACTTTAAGTCAAAATTTGCCAGGGGTATGAATAATTGTGGGCAGCGCTGTATATCTCGCGGCCACCTGAGCCCTGATGAGGATAAACTGGCAGAGGAGGAAGATGAGGAGGAGGACAGAAACACAACTAGGTGGTTTATCTGCTCAAGCAACAGGAGAGGAGCAGGAGCATGAGGAGCTGGAGGGCAACAATGAAGACGAGGCAGATTACCCCAACAGACCGTGACAGTATGCAGTGGAGACGGAGGCAGCGAGGCCCTCCAAGTCCCTTGCATAAATGGCCAGATGCATACTTGTGTAGTGACAGCTGTCTTGTCAGAATTCGGCAGAGGAATGACTACTGGCTATCCACATTATTAGACCCTTGCTACTAGTCAAAAATGTAGACCTTCTGAGAGGGATACAAAAAATGGACTATGTAGTTGGTTAATTGCTGCCTGGGAGCATCTCCCATCCTCACAAACGTCTTACTGGGGAGACCCTCTGCACTTATGCTCCACTACCATGACTGGTAGGGGGCTTTGGTTGGGTGTGCAATGTGCCGCTCCCCAGGGCCGATCGAGTCCCAGGTTTTTTAGAAATACCGAGTGTGGTGTGGTGTGGTGCGGCCTTAATAGTTTCTGTGTGTGTCACGGTTCTCCTTACCTGAACACCGTCGCTCCCCATGATTAGGCTCTGAACCAATAAAAGTGGGAGTTGTAGGAGATCAAAAAATACGTTGAGTCCAGACTTGGTGAAAGTTCAACAGCTTTTCTTGGGTAAACTTGCAGCCAGACCATACTTGAACATTAGTGACAATACTTGATCTTTTCTCTTGGTTCCGGCAGTCTTTGGAGTAAACTGGCAGGCAAACTTGAATATTCTGCTTTATCTCACTGCAGTGCTAATCTCAGCTTCAGTCTGATTACTGGACTTGATAACTGTTCTGGTACCTTTGGAGTGGGGTGCCATTGGCTTTTGACCCCCTCGCAATACTCTGTGTCTTAATCTGTAAGGAGAAAACAATCACTGATTTTAGGGAGACCAACTACAAAAGAAACACAGTGGATCCTCATTTAACCACTTACCATCTGGGCCATTTGCCCCCTTCCTGACCAGGCCTAATTTAGCAAAACTGACATATCTCACTTTTTTGTGACTAATAACCTTGGAACGCCTTTACTTATCCAAGTCATTCAGAGATTGTTTTCTCGTGACACATTGTACTTCATGATAGTCATAAATTTGAGTCAATATATTTCACCTTTATTTATGAAAAAATCCCAAATTTACCAAAAATTTAGAAAACTTAGCAATTTTCTAAATTTCTATTTCTCTGCTTTTAAAACAGAAAGTGATACCTCATAAAATATTTATTACTTAACATTCCCCATATGTCTACTTTATGTTTGCATCATTTTGGAAATGTCATTCTAAGAGCTATAGTTTTTTTATTTTTTGAGAGATTTTCTTATGTAGGGGCTAATTTTTTGCGGGATGAGGTGACGGTTTTATTGGTACCATTTTGTGGGACATTCACCTTTTTGATCACCTGGTGTTGCACTTTTTGTGATGTAAGGTGACAAAAATTGCTTGTTTTGACACATTTTTTTTTTTTTTACGGTGTTCACCCGAGGGGTTAGTTCATGTGATATTTTTATAGAGTTGGTTTTTACAGACGCGGCAATACCTAATATGTATACTTTAATTTATTTCACTTTAACACAATAATAGCATTTTTGAAACAAAAAAAAATATGTTTTAGTGTCTCCATGTTCTAAGAGCTATAGTTTTTTTTATTTTTTGAGAGATTTTCTTATGTCATTTTTTGCAGGATGAGGTGACGGTTTTATTGGTACCATTTTGTGGGACATACGCCTTTTTGATCACTTGGTGTTGCACTTTTTGTGATGTAAGGTGACAAAAATTGCTTTTTTTGACAGTTTTTTATATATTTTTTTTAATGGTGTTTATTGGACTGGGTCGATTAGATGATATATTTATAGAGCCAACCGTCACGGACGCGGCAATACCAAATATGTCTATTTTATTTTTTCTATTTTAAACATTTTTTTTTTATTCCTTACTTGGGGATTTTTTTTTTTTACATGTGAAACCTTTATTTTTTTTTAACACTTTATTTCATTATTTATTTACACTTTTCGTCTCCCATAAGATCATACAAGACCTTATGTGTGTATGCCACGATCCAGAAGGCAGGGACACCTGGGCGCTGTCCCTGCCTTCTCTCTAGGTTGCCCTGCTGTCATTGACACCGGGCAACCCGCTAATCGTGCAGCTGCAGTTTCTGAACGGACGTTCTGGAACATCCATTCAGAAATAGAGAACCACCTCCCGGACGTTTATAGTCAACGTGCGGATGGGAGGTGGTTAAGAGTCTCAATGCAGTGATCCAAAGTGCAAAGCTCCCTGGGAAACAGTAATATGTTAAATAAACATAGAGTCCCAATTATGGGTCTTTAACATAGTAATAGCCAGATATCTCTCCAGGGAAGGAAAACCAAGCAAAGGGGTGTCCCCATTATAGAGATCACCAAATCCCCCATATTGAGTGTCCCCTATGTCAAGATCCAGCTCTTTTACAAGCCTTAAGGATGTAACAGGGGAAGACCTAAACCAGTTATCTGCCCACAGACAGCTGTTTCGGGCTGTTGCCTCTAATCAGTGTGGAGTAGGATTCTAGATAACTGTGAACAATGCCTTGGAGACCTGTAAGGAGTCATGGTACTTTATGAGCTGCTTCCCTAGAGAGACTCCTGCTGCAGGAGGGGGTCCTTCCCCTTACGGCTCCATCTTTCAGCTCCACTTTCAAATCTAAACTAAACATAGATTCATGCAACCCCTCCATTGGTAGGAAGCAGGACTAGCCCACTTCTACCCAAAAGGGGTGAGAATGGAAAAGTAAGTTCCATTCTATCTAAAGATCTCTCTCTCTCTCTGCCAGATACACTGCCACCTGTGGTAAACCAGGCACAGTACATGAACATAACAAGCAACAGTTACATAGCAATGCTATTAACGAACAGTGTAGGAGGACATTGAATAAATACACAGAAGACATTATTTGTTAGCAATTAGAGACAGTAGCAGGGTGTAGAAATGGTAGTGCCACTCTGGGGTACTACAGATGCAGGAGCAGCACCAGCTCCATATGCCGCAACTTCAGTCTGAAGTCTCTTATGATCTGTTTTGTGCAGCTGTCTTCTGAAGAAACCACCCAGCAGCAGCAGCGGGACATGCAATAGATTAACATTCAGGTGTACATCAACCAGGATTTCCAGACACTGGTGTCTGATGCAACAGAATAGATAATTCAGCCACTAATACTGTAGTGTGCCGCCACAGTGGAATATTGTATACAATGGGTCGTTACTTCTGGCCACATCCTGCTGCCACCATTCTGATGCTGCGGCCCGCCTGATGCCACCTGTCGTCTGCCTCTAAAGTCATTCCTATAATGTACACAGTGATAAATCATTGCAAAGTCTGTAGTTCATTAGACTCCTACGCTCTCCCTGCAGTCTCCCTGCACTCTCCTTGCAGTTTAAGTTTCCCACTTGGTGGCCCACTGAGATTGGGCCACCAAGTGGGAAGAATAAGATTCGGCAGATTGGCCTGGGTATACCTGATATATTGCGATTTGTGACAAATTAATTTGGATCAAATCAAATTTCTTTTTATCTAGGAAAATCAGATTTTTATTTTAAGTGGTATTTAAAGTACTTTGATAAATACACAAAAAATGGAATCCCTGTTCTTTAGAATAGTAGACTATGAAAACATGCTAGAGCAGAGCTTGTCTCTGACACATTGTAAATTGGCCTTTGCTGACAAAACCCAACTATGTCATTTTCCTATGGTACTCTGAGAAACATTTGGATTACAATATTATCCTTGGCTCAAACGTTGGGCAGTATGGAGTCACCAGTTATGTTCCCGGAGCTGTCTTTCCAAGAATCTGAAAGGAGACCTTTTTAACCAGCCAGCACCAATAATGAATGTCAAGTTACTGCTAATGGCAATGTTCAAAGAAACTAAGCCTAATCAAACTGGCTATAAAAATTTTGTATTGAGTTGGGTGTTTGGCGATTTCCCAGCTAAACCACCATTCACAGACATGGATTTGCATTTTTCATGCATAGCAAAGGACAAAACCACTGTGGATTACATAATTTTATAGCCAGTAACTCACAAGGAGAATGTGACATATTTATATAAAGAATAACTTTGTGACACTGCGCTTTCTTGTGCTGGGAGTCGAGTTCCCACCCCAAACGTAGAGAAAATAGAAACTCCAGCAATGTGAATGCAAAGTCGTGAGTCTTTATTGGAAAATGCAGCTGTACAATTGTGACGTTTCGACCACGCAGGCCCTTTATTGAACTACAGCAAAACATAAAACAAAATAAAGGTAAGTTCATATGAAAAATCCCCATGATCGAGGTATACAAGATAATGCATAGCTAACAACGTGAAATAATGGACAGATCTACAGTATATCTGACGTCTGTGTGGTGGTCTTAATCAAGAGTTTGGAGAGACGGTGGCACAGAGGGCTGAATATATGTAGAGGTGATAAGGAAAAAATCACATCACTCTTATAGGCTATACTAAAATGCGAAATTATATCTTCTATGAGCAACAACGCATGCCTTGGAAATAAAAGTCCTATATGCAATAAGAATACATGTATAGTATATAGTTAGAAACAGCAATGAGCCTGTGGATGATGCTGGAATGTTTAGTTTATCAAGAACATAAGTAGATATAGGCATAAAACCCCTACAGGCTATAGGGTGAAACATAGCCCATAAAGGAATACTAGGATACCTGATGCCGCATTAAGTAAAGTCTACACAAAATTACCTAGAGACCCAACTAAACAGATTATGGAGAAAATACAAAAGGTATTGACCCATTGCCATAATCTAAAGGTCATTGATGACTCTACTGTCATCTTCTTATCCAATCCTAACCCCTCAATACCTGTTTTTCACATTCTGACAAAGATACACAAAAATCTCTATAACCCTCCAGGGCGCCCAATGCCATAAAGGAATACTAGAATACTTGATGCCGCGGTAAGCAATGCCGTATGCTGTCCGAAAAAATGAGGATCCGTTTTTTTGCAGACAGTTCAGCATGTCCATAAAAAAACTGATAGCATTCAGTATTTTTGCGGACCCATAGACTTCTATGGGGCCATGTCCTGATTTTCAAAGACAAGTATAGAACATGTTTCATTTGTTTGGAATAGAAAAGGGCCCCATAGAAGGGAATGGGCAAGCATCTAATCTGCAAAAAAACGGATCCGCATTTTTGCGGATAGCATACGACCGTCTGAATGGGCCCTTAGTAGAAGATTATATAGAGCCACTGATTGTGAGGGGATATCTATGAATGCTCTGGGGTTGGATGTTATAAAGGATACTATCCGGATACTCCAGAAAATACTAGGTATCTGTAAGAAAAGGGGGAGATCTTATGCTCTATACATCCTGCTTGATCATACAAGTTATCATCTATCAATTTTATTACAATTAGTTTATAATGTGAATAATCTTGTGACATTAGGTTAAGCTCTGGATCTCGTATTCTCTGTTAAGTCCTTTTGGTTCCAAGCTATCAAGTTTATGTATCCAGAAGGCTTCCCTGGTCTTGAGTTGTTTGATTCTGTCACCTCCTCTTCCGCTCGGTGTCATCTGTTCAATCACTTGGTATTTCAATTGAGACAGGTTGTGACCTGCTGCGTCAAAGTGTGCCGGTACAGGTAATAGGAGGCTTTTCCGCCTGATATTGGACTTATGCTGGCATACTCGATCACAGATTTCCTGTGTTGTCTCACCCACATAAATCTTGCCACAAGGGCACTTTAAGAGATATATTACGAATGCAGAGTTACAAGTGAAAAAGCCTTGGATAGGGAAGCTTTTACCTGGCTGGGGATGGTAGAAGTGGGAACCTTTTTTGACACTGGAGCACTGCATACAATGTATACAGGGGAATGTGCCCCTTTTCTGTTTACAGAGAAAGGTTTGTCTCGGGGTGATTTTAGCCGACCTAATGTCTGCTTTTACTAGTGGGTCTCGGAGGTTTTTGAGGCGACGTGTACAGGCGAGTATCGGATTCTTGAACTCTGCTACCTCGGGATAAGCCTTTTGTAGAATAGTCCAATGATTCCTGGTACTATTTAGAATCTTGTTTACAGTTGTGTGGTTGTCTGTTTGGGTTGGGGGGTACGTGGTGTGTCTGATTTGTGAAGAAGGTGTTGTGGATAACCTCTTTCTATAAACCGTTGTCTCATTTCGGATAGCCTTGTCTGTCGTATTCATGATCCGCCGTACCAGCTCAAATTAGGATTGTGGAAGAGACTTTTTGGTGTTGTACGGGAGGAAGCTGAAGAAATAAAAAAGGTTGTTGTGGTCCATTAATTTTTTGTATAGGTCTGTTATTAGTGTGCCTGATTGGTCTTTGGTCACCATGGTGTCTAATCTTAAAACATAACATTTAATGTCTAAATTTCTAAAATCCTTGATACAATGTGCGAAAAAGAAAATTAAATATAGTGAGATGAACACGGTGCAGGGCCCTTAATGGCTATGGCCCATGGTCATCTCAGTATATTGATAATAAATTAAATTATAGTGCACGGCGGCACTAAGAGGGTAACCAGTGTGTCCTACCGGTACCCAGGAAAGGTTGTCAGTTGCTTCAGCACACGATGATCCAGTAATCGTTCTTCCTGTATAGATGGTCGGATGAACCAATAGGGAGATAGCAACCGGCTGACAGTCTACCACATGTGTGTAGGGTCCCTAAGGAAATCCTATGGCTGTCTAGCCAATACCCTAGAAACTAGAAATGTGATAGCAACCTGACCACAGGGCACTCGTCCTTGAAAGGACGACCCTGTCCGGAACCTTTCCCTGACTCTATAAACTATATGTCCCTAATTTATGCATGAGCATAGTCCCTACACGCATGTTTCACTGCCAGGACATTAGGCAGTTCATCAGGAGAGATGATATAATAGTGAAGCAGGTCAATCGCAGATAGAGTGGAAAAACCTGATGACCAGAGATGACACAGTCAGTCAAAGTGGTCAGTAGGTGCACGAGGATAATCGGCTCCTATGTGGGCTACCCCATAGATGGAGGGGTTTAGGAATAATGCAGTAAACCGATGTGTGTAGCTGCATATGGGACGCCAACTAACCTGGCGTTCGTTCCTAGTTTAAATAGCCCAGTTCCCGCTGCTGATGACGTCAGTAAAACACGTCAGGTGGCGCAGCGCTCGCCCGCACGTAAGCGTCGCGCATGCGCACAACACAGAATTGAAACGAGGCTTGGTGCGCAGGACAAGTGCCTGATACGAAACGCACTTCTGCGCATGCGCGAACTCGCATCGGATGTCAACAACGAGAGAAGTTGGAGGCGACTCAGGTATTTGATGCTTCACAGTCTGCATACGGTGTACCTACGATCGGACAATTATAGGTACAGCTAGGCATATTAAGCCACAATCGGCTCTGATTTTTAGATATTTGGGGCTATTCTTCCCATATGGGGTCGGAACAGCTGACGGATAGTGAAAAAACACAGCGACAGATTATAGAAGATGGTCGCAGGAGATAAGATATTATCTCATGTAGGCTCTTGGTCAATATAAGTAAATTACCTATAACCTGATGTTACAACTTTTGACGGTTCCGCAAAGGAATCAAAAGAGATTCTAAAACGACACTGGCCCATTTTACTTATGGACCCGGATGTCCGGGAAGTCCTGCATGAACACCCACAGGTGACTTTTAGGAAGGGACAAAGTCTCAAAGATTTATTGGTGCATAGCCATCTTGCACCACCAGTAAAGCCAAGTATGTGGCTTGGACGTCAGCCTGTGGGATGTTTTAGATGCAGTGGGTGTGTGGCCTGCGGTAATATAAGCCCGGGAAAAACTTTTTATAGTACAAACCTTAAACGTAACTTTGAGATTAAAGATTTCATCTCATGCAGAACTGTTGGGGTGATATATAAAATCACTTGTGTTTGCCACATGGAGTACATTGGGAAAACAAAGCGCGAGTTGCGTAGACGCATTGGTGAGCATCTCCTAGATATCGATAAGCGTCGCGATACCCCAGTGGCACGACATGTCTGTGAATTACACCAAGGCAATCCCAAGGTCATTAAGGCTATGGGCATAGAGACTGTCAGCCCCCCCAAAAGAGGCGGCGATTGGGATAGGATCCTCCTACAGCGTGAGACAAGGTGGATATTTCTCTTAAAAACTGTCACACCTAACGGTCTCAATGAACAGTTGAATTACAGTTGTTTTTTGTAGACTGACAGCTTTTGAGGATCTATACCACCGTTACCACCGCCTCTTTGACAACAGCCCTAACGTATTAGTGATTACCCATTTATTCCTGCCATTTTCCGTTATCTTAAAAACACCTGAGACAGATACTTTCTAACCCATATGTGTGGTCTGAACACCCATTTGATAATAACTAATTGCACCATAATGTTGCAACATCAGGTTATAGGTAATTTACTTATATTGACCAAGAGCCTACATGAGATAATATCTTATCTCCTGCGACCATCTTCTATAATCTGTCGCTGTGTTTTTTCACTATCCGTCAGCTGTTCCGACCCCATATGGGAAGAATAGCCCCAAATATCTAAAAATCAGAGCCGATTGTGGCTTAATATGCCTAGCTGTACCTATAATTGTCCGATCGTAGGTACACCGTATGCAGACTGTGAAGCATCAAATACCTGAGTCGCCTCCAACTTCTCTCGTTGTTGACATCCGATGCGAGTTCGCGCATGCGCAGAAGTGCGTTTCGTATCAGGCACTTGTCCTGCGCACCAAGCCTCGTTTCAATTCTGTGTTGTGCGCATGCGCGACGCTTACGTGCGGGCGAGCGCTGCGCCACCTGACGTGTTTTACTGACGTCATCAGCAGCGGGAACTGGGCTATTTAAACTAGGAACGAACGCCAGGTTAGTTGGCGTCCCATATGCAGCTACACACATCGGTTTACTGCATTATTCCTAAACCCCTCCATCTATGGGGTAGCCCACATAGGAGCCGATTATCCTCGTGCACCTACTGACCACTTTGACTGACTGTGTCATCTCTGGTCATCAGGTTTTTCCACTCTATCTGCGATTGACCTGCTTCACTATTATATCATCTCTCCTGATGAACTGCCTAATGTCCTGGCAGTGAAACATGCGTGTAGGGACTATGCTCATGCATAAATTAGGGACATATAGTTTATAGAGTCAGGGAAAGGTTCCGGACAGGGTCGTCCTTTCAAGGACGAGTGCCCTGTGGTCAGGTTGCTATCACATTTCTAGTTTCTAGGGTATTGGCTAGACAGCCATAGGATTTCCTTAGGGACCCTACACACATGTGGTAGACTGTCAGCCGGTTGCTATCTCCCTATTGGTTCATCCGACCATCTATACAGGAAGAACGATTACTGGATCATCGTGTGCTGAAGCAACTGACAACCTTTCCTGGGTACCGGTAGGACACACTGGTTACCCTCTTAGTGCCGCCGTGCACTATAATTTTATTTATTATCAATATACTGAGATGACCATGGGCCATAGCCATTAAGGGCCCTGCACCGTGTTCATCTCACTATATTTAATTTTCTTTTTCGCACATTGTATCAAGGATTTTAGAAATTTAGACATTAAATGTTATGTTTTAAGATTATTCCTCCTGAGTGACAATTGTATTCTGGATAATCAAGAAGGCAGATACATCTTGATCTGACCTCCTCAAGTACTTATGAATTTTCACCATGGTGTCTAGGAAACTGATTGTGTTCAGGTCATGGTGAATAGTGAACTGGAGTTCGGGGTGGATAGAGTTAAGGAATGTGTGAAATTCTAGCAAGGAGTCTAATGAGCCCTCCCATATGCAAAAGATGTCATCGATATATCGCTTTCACATAATAACCTGTGTTTTGAAACGGTTGTCCAAATAAATAAATGTATCTTCAACGTCAGTCATGAAGCAATTTGCATATAGTGCTGAATTAGACCCCACTGCGGTCCCCTGCTGTTGAAGGAAAAAATCATCTTCGAATAGGAAGAAGTTATTTTTAAGAATCAATTCAAGCAGTTCCATGTAGAAAATAACAGCCTTTGTTCCATGTCAGTAGACAAGAGGCGTTTGCGTACTGCAGTCAGGCCCTTTTGGTGTTGGATAGAAGTGTCCAGGCTCACCACGTCCCAGGTGACCAATATAGAGTTGGGTGCAAGAGGGGGTAGATTGCCTATTATTTGTAAGAAAGAGGAGGTATCCAGCAGAAAGGATCTTGTCTCCTTAATAATTGGAGTCAGAACCTTTTCTAGAAGTATTACTAACGGAGAGAGGATGGAATTGGTTGAGGCCACCATTTGGCGCCCCAGAGGGTTATAGAGATTTTTGTGTATCTTTGGCAGAATGTGAAAAACAGGTATTGAGGGGTTAGGATTGGATAAGAAGATGACAGTAGAGTCATCAATGACCTTTAGGTTATGGTAATGGGTCAATATCTTTTGTATTTTCTCCATAATCTGTTTAGTCGGGTCTCTAGGTAATTTCGTGTAGACTTTACTTACCGCAGCATCAGGTATCCTAGTATTCTTTTATGGTTTATGTTTCACCCTATAGCCTGTAGGGGTTTTATGCCTGTATCTACTTATGTTCTTGATAAACTAAACTTGCTGTTTCTTACTATATCTTATAAACTTGCTGTTTCTTACTATATACTATACATGTATTCTCATTGCATATAGGACTATTATTTCCAAGGCATGCGTTGTTGCTCATAGAAGATATAATTTTGCATTTTAATATAGCCTATAAGATTGATGTGATTTGTTCCTTATCACCTCTGCATATATTCAGCCCTCTGTGCCACCATCTCACCGAACTCTTGATTAAGACCACCACACAGACGTCAGATATAGATCTGTCCATTATCTCACGTTGTTAGCTATGCATTATCTTGTATACCACGATCATGGTGATTTTTCATATGAACTTATCTTATGTTTATTTTGTTTTATGATTTGCTGTAGTTTGATAAAGGCCCTGCATGGTCGAAACGTCACACTTGTACAGCTGCATTTTCCAATAAAGACTCACGACATTGAAATATTTATAACGCTTCAAAAATCTGTCTATGATGTGAATTGGCACAGGTTGGTGTTAATATTGTGGAGATAGTAATCTGTTGGCATGAAGCAACACAAAAGTGTTTCTCAAGAATTAATGAAAGGTTAGAACAGGCATTGTCTCACGTGGAAATGTAATTAACCTGTTAATTAACAACTGCAATTTAGGACACTGTTGTCTAGAAGTCCTTTTACACTGGCTGAGAATTATTAAAGATGATCGTTCATATAAACACTCATCCCTGATAATTGCCCTGTATAAATTTGCCAATGATCAGCCGACAAATGACCCAAACGCTCATTTGTCAGTGATCGTATCTTTTATATGGCACATAAAGTCATAATTTGCAGGCAGTAGATTGTCCTGTGTAAACAGGAGCTACTACTGGCAAACAGTGAATATGTAGGAGAACGATCGCAGCAATCAGGGTGCACCACCGATGAGCCCAGGTGAGGTGATTGCCTCAGGCAGCACCAGGTAGGGGCAAGAGGGGGACAGCGTAAGGGCCATGGGCAATGAGTGCTTTCATTGTGGCAAAGTGGTTAGGTTAAGAAATTGGCATTGGGGGGTGGGGGGGGGCGTCGTACCAGTTTTTATCTCAGGCAGCAGAAAGGCTATGTGCACCCCTGGCAGCAATGATTGCAAAATCTCCAATACAGTGGTAACGATTGTGGCAAGTAAATGCAGCTATCATCTTGGCTCAATCATTGGGCAATGATAGGAAATGAAATGTTCATTCCATTCAGATTGTTGCCTATGTATCAGTCTTTGTAAAGGGGCCTTTAAGCTAAGGGCGTCAGCTGGTTGCCACACAAGGGTGCTGATGCAGCATGATTTCACAATAAAAATGTGCAGTCATTGGCCATTGTCATTACGGTTGTTGCTTTTGGTCTCATGCGGCAGCCAGACCATGTGATGTTACCCATAGGGTGCTTATTTTTTTGCTAATGTTCTGTTTATTTGGTCTGATTAAAGTAATTAACAACTGGGACTTTAAAATGCAAGTTTACCTTGGGGTTGGGGTGATAGCTATACAATATAAAAATGTCCTCTGTAGTCAGGTTCTATCAGTGCAAGCTCCCCTAAGGGTGGAATACCGCCATTTGCCTGGCTACTCATAAGTAAGAGTGGCAAGTCCAGAAGCAGCCAGCTTGGCGATAAGTGGTAAACAGCTGCTGATACCTATGTCTTGACTACATATGTGTAATAGTACTCTTAGGCTCCAAAAACAAAGATTGTATTCTTTAGTAACTGCTCCTGCAGTTCCATCCTCTCACACCGCAGGCCACAGTGACTGAAGAAAACCACCTGAGCAGCAGGGAGAAAGGAAGAACTAAAGAAATCTTAGAGCCTAGAGAGGTTAGAGGGTGCAGGAAGAAGTGTCGACTCTAGTACTAAAGGAACCTCCACCACAAAAGAGCATACAGTTAAAAATAGCACAGGTGGGCATCCTGATTTTGCATTGGTGCCCAAGACAGATATCTGATATCTGTACTGCAACTGTAAAGATCTGAGTACCTGCATGTGTGCATCGAGTAGTATGCCGCTGGAATATGCCACTACTAGATGTTAGCATTGCTTCTAGCGAATAATGTTTTTACAATTTAAAGCCAAAGTTGTAACCTCTCCCAATGGTCCTGCACCCAGAGCTGCTCGCCTTTCTCACTGAACAACTCTGCTTCTGGGTCACGTGCATACAGGGGCTCCAGATCTATTAAAGGAGCAGTGCACCTGTCTCCAGCTACGGGTAATCCCTCTGTACCCTAAGTCTTGTAAGGGTCCTTGCCACACCACTCTGGGGTTGAGCAAGGTCCATTTGTTTCTAGTCTGCTTCCTTGTGTGTTTGTTCCTCCTCACAATGGTTTCTACCTGGCTTGTTTACCTGAACTTGTTTTCTTGTTTGCAGCCTGCATTGACCTGTGCCTGACCTACGCTTATGATGGACCTCAACCAGCCTCGACCCTTGCTCTTACTGACCTCAATTTGTATCTACTGTTCCTTTAGCTATGATTAGGGAACTTCTGCTGGTCTGTGTCAGCATTTAGTAATGGGCTGTTGATATGTTTAGCTGGTTTCTTTAGCTATACACTTGCTGGTTGTTGTTATCTTGCTACTTCCAGCTGGCAGAGCTTTATTGAAGCCATAGCAAATTAAATTGAGCTAGGTTTTTAACCTTTGTAGGTTTTTAATTTAATTAAAAGTTATATTTTATATTGCTAAATATTGTTGGTAGAGTTTTTTGTTGCCATAGACGTTATACCTATACCTATCTAGGTCCTTTTTAACCTTTGACTCCAGGGGAAGTGACCTGGAGATTCCCTGTAGGAAATTCCATACCTTTTTGCAGTGATTAAGGGCGAAGGATGCACAATCCTTTATACACTACTTTCCAAAAACCATTAGTAACCCTGTTGGTCCACATCTCCAGTTTGGCCATTGTAATGCATACAGAGCACCACGTGACAGCATGATGGATGCCTACAGTTAACTTTATATGAAAAGTCATTAGCAAGACTAAAAACTCTAAATGTAGAGAAACTATATCGCTATAGTCACCAGGAATGAACATGGACAAAAATAATATTAATAAAAAGGGCAGTTTCTAGACAAAAGGACCAGCGGCCAGCCATTAAAAAAGTGCCCCACCCCCCCAACTCCCTGCATATAGAAAACAAGTGTAGGAATTTAACCCTCTATATTATAAAATAATGTGATAGGGGACCACACACTAGCTATATGCTACTCCCTCAAGAACTAGGAAAGCTGAGTGACAAACTATACTTCTACCCCCTTCCCCTTCCAGAAAGCTTTCAGACACCTATAGTGCCCCTCAAGAACTGGAAAAGCTGAGTGAAAACGTATAATCCCCCCCCAAGTTCTGGAAAAGGCTATTCTCATGCTAGTGTCCTAGGCTCTGTTCTAAGCCTCTGTCAGCAGTTCCTTCTTATTTAAGAGATTAGAGCATCATGCAGCACTAATCTTCCAGCCAAAAAGACAGACACCACATTAGCACCCATGATAGATGACTAGTACTATTTAAATTACTTTCCACACTACCAAACATGCAGGAGAATACAGCACAACACACATATTGTATTACATCCAGTGATGTCTCTGATTCTCTTTTCTCATCTTCTTCATTTGGACCAGACCGCTATGATGACTTCTTTCAGTCTTGTCTCAGCAGAATTTTACATAAAGACATCTTAGTTTCCTACTTTTCCATCATCCTCCCCACCCTCTAAACACCCCATTCTGCCACCCCCAATACTGTACCCAGTGTGCTCCCCAATATTATTCTTCAAAACCTGATTATTTCCCTGGAAATACTAGTACTGCACAGACAGTACCCTCTTCATTAATTATTGACACAGTGCCCTCAAACATAATTGTGCCCTGACAGTAATAATGCTGCAAACATAGTCTCATCTACAATAATTATGCTAAGCTAATACTGTGCCAGGGTGCCCCTCACGGTAATAGTACTCCAAAAATTCCCTATAATGCCCCCAATAGTAATAATGTCCCCCTTTGTGCCCATATTAGTAATCATGTTCCCTATAGTCCCCTAGTCATAATAAACTTCACAATTTGCCCCCAGTGGGCTATGACCCCTCATTGATGTCGGGTACAACACTAACATACTCTGAACTAAAAATGATATCTAAAGGATTATCGTTTGTACCTACTACTAGGTTCAATGTTTTTGACTGGATTAAAGATTTACATCTATTTATTATAAAAATCAGTTTGCATAAAATGTTCACACAAACAAACCGTAAAAAATGCTTAGAATTGGGAATAGAACTCGAGGATCTTCAGGATGTAGAGGATCTTGCCCATCTGATCAAAGAAAATGATAGAGAGAGAGGCAAGGGACCATTTACCATTCTCAGGAATAAAAATAGAAAGATGCCACCACATTCGCCCCATAAGAAGCAGGGGCATTTTTCCCCCAGTTTAGCGTCTTATGGGGCGAAAAATACAGTAACTGTATTGCTGTCCTGAAGACGATGATACGGTCCACAATGGAAGTGCGCCTTAGTTAATAGTGCATACCCGCTGCTCCCCCCCCCCCCCCTAAGGTAGAGAAGTGGCGCCATGTGCAGTTGCAGCCCTTGCCCAGTCCTAGAAACAGCCCTGTTAATAAATAAGAATAATATCTAACCCGATATATTAATATTAATCAGTTTTGTTGTATTATTTGGTCTCTCTCTCTAATGCAATGTAGCACTTGTCATGCAATTTACGCAATTATATGGTTATGAAATCTGGTTACAGAATCATTTAGTCAGTCTGCAATTATCATATATAAAACTTACACTCCTTATTTTCCATATGAGTTTTGCTTTTTGACAACTGTTTCAGTGGCTGGTAAATGGAAGGGTGCCAGCGTATTTCTCAATGTTGAACCCTTTTTTAGTCAGTGTATCTACTAACACATCACTCACACAGAGCTTCAACTGACATCACATCTGATCCCACGTCTACATCCAAGGCCTTCTATTATCCTTCCATCAAAGACATGAGTGAAATGAGAGTGACAGATCAGGATCCAAAGGAAAGAAAGAACCATCAAACAATGGTAGAATGAAGTTCACAGCCGAGAGACAATTCTGAAGTAGAAAAAAGGGGGGAAATATATTTCTTCAGTGACTGTTATATATAAATCCCCTACATGTAGCCAAATCCATTGTCCTAGTACCTCGAAACCTTTCTGTAGAGTACCTAGAAAGCCTGTTAAGTGATTTTTCTCAATCAGTTAGCAAGAGGGGATCCTGGGTTTGCCTATAGCTTCTTGCTGGAGTCCCTGATGCTTTCGGGGAGACTATTGAGGGTGTTGAGTTTCTGGTAGTGCACTCATTGACTTTCAAATTTCTCAGGTAATAGCTATTTCTATGTTTAAATTTCTTCTGAAAGAACATCTGTCCAGTTCTGCAGGGATACATCCCCATGGTTCCATATAGCTGGAGAAATTTTCCACTCAGGGCTAATGGCAGCCATGATGGTCGACACAAAACCTTCCTGGAAACATATATGTTCCTCCTAAAGGTAACCAGAAGGTAAACTCCTTCTGGTTACTGCATATTCAGATGTAGGAAACAGACCCTTCTTTGCAGGTCTTATATGAATATAACGATTTATTTAGCACAACCTTCAAATATAACATGATGTGCATACGATTTCATGTATTACTCAGATTCTAATGTATTATCCAAGGCAATGCTCTCAAATTTTTTTCTTCAGGTCATGAGTAGGGTTATTGGCTACGCTCGGGTCCACTACCCCATCATTTAGCTAACTAACCTTCCCCTTTTCCTCTCCCAATAACCACACACAGTCACTGCTTGGATTAAATCGGCCACAGCAGCCGTCTTTTATTAAATAATATAAATAACATGAATAAACATAACACTTGATATAACAATGACATATATATATAAATATATACATGTCTAACTGACGAGGGAGGTCCTAGAAGCCGCCTAACTGCACCTTAAACGACCACAAACCACCACGGCAATTCCATCTTGCCCCCAGCCGCGTACCACAAGCTCGGGGACACCAACTGACGGACGCCATACCAAGCCAACCAGGTGCCCCAACTCTGAGAGTCCAGCCCCACCATTGAGGCCCTCTCATTCACCGTTACCATCCAGTAGCCCCAGCTTCTATGACCTCCCCCCGCCACGACTGCTGCGACAAACGCAACACTTAAAGACACACTCCGTCCACCACCCCCAGTCAAATTATTATATATATATATTTTTTTTTTTTTTATACCTTTATTTATTTAGAAAATACACCTATTTTATTTTATTACTTTTTCCTATATGCATCCCTCTATAATATACCGTTGCCGCCCTGAAACATCCCAGTACACACTACGGGAGGGAGGGAGGGAGATGCTGCCTCTCTGCTCCTAAAATGGCGGGCGCTGACCTGCCTCACCACTACTACAGCCTGCCGCTTCCCGCCCCTTCCTAGCTCCTCCCCCCTTTCCCTGCACTCATCCACTTAACCCTTACCTTCCCTGACCCTTGCTCACAAAACCCCTCATGCCGGCCTCCCCTGAAGCGTGCCGCTTCGTACGGCCTCACTTGAGTAGGGTTATTGGCTACGCTCGGGTCCACTACCCCATCATTTAGCTAACTAACCTTCCCCTTTTCCTCTCCCAATAACCACACACAGCCACTGCTTGGATTAAATCGGCCACAGCAGCCGTCTTTTATTAAATAATATAAATAACATGAATAAACATAACACTTGATATAACAATGACATATATATATAAATATATACATGTCTAACTGACGAGGGAGGTCCTAGAAGCCGCCTAACTGCACCTTAAACGACCACAAACCACCACGGCAATTCCATCTTGCCCCCAGCCGCGTACCACAAGCTCGGGGACACCAACTGACGGACGCCATACCAAGCCAACCAGGTGCCCCAACTCTGAGAGTCCAGCCCCACCATTGAGGCCCTCTCATTCACCGTTACCATCCAGTAGCCCCAGCTTCTATGACCTCCCCCCGCCAACAACGCGCAGCTTGACAGCCCTTAAGCTCGCGCGTTCCGCCACACCCGGATGGCTGTTTCGATACCTCCCTGTAAGTCCAGTGACCACAAATCAATGCCCACCGCATTGAGGTGGACTCCATCCTGTCTCCAAAAACCTCCTGTTCCTGCTTCCAACTCGGGGTGCCTCACCACCACCGCCCCATGTTTGGCACAGAACCGCCCAATCACCCTGTTCAGCTTAATCCTAGCCTTATTCAGCCTTTCAACCGATCTCGCCTCCCTCCAGACCTTCCTGGGGACAATGTCCGACCACACAGTGACAACTGACGGGAAGAGGGACCACAAACGCAAAAAATCAAAACGAATATCCCTGATCAACTCTCTGCAAGGTCGGACCCCTAGGTCATTTCCCCCAACATGCAACACCAAGATATCCGGGACTCTATCTAACCTGGCTTGCCGATGAACCTCCTGCAAAACACTACCCCACGCCATACCTCTGCGTCCGATCCATCTCACTATGGCTGTCCCCCGATCAAACCCCAGCTGCCGCCCATTCTGCCGAACATCCGCTCGTAATGCCCCCCAGAACACGAACGAATGGCCCAGGATCCAAACTAATAACGGGGCACCACCTGAAAAAAGAACGAGACAAACTTGGTTAGACACAGCCTTAAACTGCCCCTAAACGCACATACAGCCGAAAACGCTCCGACTCCCACCTCCCAATACGCTTAATCACTTCATCTCGCACCCCCAAGCGAGCAGCCTCCGTGGCAGCACCTATCCTGAAGGAATGACCCGTAAACTTGCCAGAGTCCATTCCTAGATTACGCAAACATTTCTTGAATACCGCTATAAATTGAAATCGCGATAAAAAGGAGCCATCCTCGTGTCTGAGAACCGGCCTGCCGCGACCCCTGCCCTTGCTTGAAAATCCTGCAAACACCGTACTGGACACAATAGACATCCCGGCACCTCAAACAATGAGACTAAATGACCCCTCCCCTCCTGATCCGTCTTTGAAAATCTCAGATAAATCACCACCCTGTCGTCATATAACGTTACATCCTCGCTCCTCAGACCCCCTTCCCGCCGCACACTTGCACACACTAACTCCCCTAAACGAAAGGCTCCGAAAAAAGCCAGAGCAAAGGCTAGTCTAAATAAGCTCACCTCCCAAGCCGAGCGACACACTCCAGCTACCTGCTCCCCTAACTGTAACAATAACGAAAAGGACACCGGTAGGCGGGAATCTTTGACACGCTGAAACCTTCTATAACCCTTCAAAATTTGACGGACCAAAAAGGACTTAGTAATGTCCGGGGAATTCCGCAACTTGAATCCGAAAGCCAAGCCCGCCATGCAACCATTGATCTTGGCAACCGACCAACCTAGATCCTTCACGTGGCCAATGAACAGTAACAACGGAATTTCCCCGTCCAGTACCTCGACCCCCAGGTCATTACACCACTGCTGCCACCTACTCCAAGCCCTATCGTACATCCTCCACGTGCCTTCACTCAATGATGCCTGCAACAGACAAGCTACGGTACCTCCAGGATCTCCCACAACGACTCTGGACACACCAATCCGACCTGACTCGCCTCCGGGGCCAGCTGGCGAAACCGCTCCCACTGAAAACGAGAAAGTGCGTCAGCTATACAGTTAGAGGAACCAGGCACATGCACTGCAAACACCCAAGCATTAAGGGACAAGCACCGGAGAACCAACTGCTGCAACAGGCAAATAACTGGGGGGGAAGAGGCCGTTACACTGTTGATGGCTTGCACAACTCCCAAGTTGTCACAATGGAAACGAACCTTCTTGTGCCGAAACTTCTCCCCCCAGAGCGTGACTGCCAACACAATGGGGAAGAGTTCCAACAATGCCACGTTTCTTACCCACCCTGTTTCGTACCCAGGACTCAGGCCACCGACCCGCACACCACTGCCCTTCACAGTACGCCCCAAAACCCGCTCCACCCGCAGCATCCGTAAACAATTCGAAATCAAACGCATCAACCACCCCCCCCATAACTAATGCTCTGCCATTAAACTGTTTTAAAAAGGAATCCCAAACTTTCAAATCCCCTTTCAACTCACTGCCTAGTCTAATAAAATGGTGAGGAGACACCACCCCTCCTGTCGCCGAAGCCAACCTCCTACTAAAAATGCGGCCCATTGGTAGGATTCTGCATGCAAAGTTCAATTTGCCCAACAAAGACTGCAGGTCCCGCAGACGAATCTTCTTTGCTCTCAATGCCGCCGCCACCCCTGTTCTTAACTCTGACACTTTGTCTACTGGTAGCCTACACTCCATCCGCTGTGTATCGATGACGATACCCAAAAAGCTTAGCTCAGTAGCCGGCCCCACCGTTTTGCCTACTGCTAACGGGACTCCGAAACCCTCAAAAACAGACTGTAATGTGGATAACAACAACGAACAAACCCTAGATCCCCCCGGCCCCAAACACAGGAAATCATCCAAATAATGAATGACAGAGTGACAACCTGATTCCTGAACCACCACCCACTCCAGAAAAGAACTGAAACGCTCAAAATATGCACACGATATTGAACAGCCCATTGGCAAACACCTATCCACAAAATAAGCGCCATTCCAAAAACAACCCAGTAAATACAAACTATCCGGGTGAACTGGCAACAACCGAAATGCCGCTTCAATGTCACATTTTGCCAACAGGGTACCCGGACCCAGCTTCCTTACCCATTCCACAGCCGCATCAAAGGAAGCATAAACCACAGAACAAAGTTCCGGGTCAATGCCCTCATTGACCGACGCACCCTTAGGGAATGATAAATGGTGGATGAGCCTAAATTTATTAGGCTCCTTCTTAGGGATCAAACCCAAAGGGGAAACTCGCAAGTTACTGATGGGTGATGTAACAAACGGCCCATCCATCCTCCCTAGGGAAACCTCTTTAGCTAACTTTCCTGTCACTATGTCCGGGAACTGCAATGCCGAGCGCAAATTCTTCCGCTTCTCTAAGACTGGTAACGGGTGCGAAGGTATATGAAAACCGAACTTAAACCCCGAATACAAAAATCCAGCTAACTCCTGGTTCGGATATCTATTTAGATGCCCCACCATCCTTTCCACTCGCACTGGGGTCTGCCCCTTTTGCAAAACTATCCCCTCCCCTTTGCCTACCCCCTCTAAAACATCTGCTAGCCCCATGGCCCCCGCCACACACGGAACATTCGTGCCTAAATTTGCATTTTTGGCCGAATTTGCAACTTCCCTCATTGAAAAGGAAGCAGTATCCTCTTCCAACTGGGGGCGGCCCTGTACCTTGCTGTACCCCAACCCCTGACTCACTCCGAAAGGACTGACCACTCCTACCTGGCGCTGTCACCCTCATCCATAAAGCAATGTCCTTATGGTCCCATCTCATATTAGGACGGACCGCTTTCCTCTGACGAAACTGCTCGTCATACCGTAACCACCCGGAACCCCCATACACTCTATAGGCCTCCCCAATAGCATCCAGATAGCAAAATAAAGGGGAACAGCATTCCGGACTCTTCTCCCCAATCACACTTGCTAAAATAGCAAAGGCCTGCAGCCAATTACTAAAAGACCTAGGGATAAGGCGATAGCGACGCTTATCATCATCCTCCTTTCTTACTCCGTCCTTTTTTACCACATCAAGGTTGAACCGCTCCAACGGAAGCAGCGAAAAAATTTCTATATACTCCCCCTTCCAAATTTTCTCACGCACCTCCGTTTTCAAATGCGCTCCCAGGGGACCCTCAAAGCAGACATACACCTCCCCTTTCGCGGCGTCATCTAATCTGGGCCTATCCTCCTCACCTCCCGCCTGCGTCTGCACTGACACTGATTCGGCTACACCTGTGCTATTGGCCACTGCTACATTACTATTGTTAGGGGTCGCCGGTACATTGCTATTTTCTGCCCCCAACCCCCACGCTGCTAAGGGGGTAGCCCCCATTGCCCCCCTATCCTGACTAACTCCAGCTAAACCACACAGCAAGCGCCCCAAACCACCGATAATAGCACTATTGCTCCCACCCGCCCCAGGCGCCACATTAAATAGAGATAACAGTGTTCCCAGTGATGTCTCACCTAGCTGCCCGGGTGCTGTGAACCCGGCAGCCGCAGGTCCTGATTCCTGACGTACGACTCCTGGATCCGCGACGTTCCTCTGGTGGGTACTTGCGCTGTTCGCCGGCAGCACCCCAGCCGGATCACTGCTGGGTGCGTTAGGAATGGCTCTGGGACGCCCTCTGTCTTCAACGGTGTCAGGACCAGTAGCAAACTGTCCGCCCTCAGGAAATGGCCTGCGCAACTCCCTGTCCTCCATATAAGCATCTGCGCGCCTGTCTTCATGCCCAAGAGGCCTGCTCTGGGGCGGGGAGCCGTCCAGAACAGCCTCGTCCTCCTCCTCTGAAAGAAGCGCATCATGGCGAGGCCTGCGCCCGTCCCCGGCACCTACAGGCGCAGCCTCGTGTGCCACTGAAAGGGGCCCATCCTGTAAGAGCCTGCGCCGGGCCGCCCTGGCCGACCGCGCAGCCCCGCTGCTGCCTCTGCTGCCACTACCTCTCCCACGCTGAGCAGGCCTCCCACTCCTGGGGACAGGAGGGGATCCTGCAGAACCAGGTCCTGACTCCCTTGTAGCTGAAGTGGTGGGCTGAGGGGGAGGCCCCACAGCCTCTGGAGGGTCCCGCCGGACATATGGATTCCTCCCACGCCGGGAGGCCGCAGTAGCCTTAGAATGCTCCCGGCGTGGAGGGTCCCTTGTGGGGCTCCTGACACGGCGCCGGACCCGGGGGGGTAAATCAGGGCTCAGGCGCGCCGGCGGCCGTGCCCGCCGCGACCGTGTAGCTGCTGGAGTAGGGCCAGACGTACCCACCTCCGCCCCCCTTAGCAATGCAGTCACCTGCTCCTCCAGCCAGTCGCTGCCCCTGGTGTCCGCTGCTTCCCTCAAGTGCCGCAGCATCACCTCCACAGCTTCTGCCATTGCTGTCTCTGATGCTGCCGTTCAGAAGATGCTGCCTCTCTGCTCCTAAAATGGCGGGCGCTGACCTGCCTCACCACTACTACAGCCTGCCGCTTCCCGCCCCTTCCTAGCTCCTCCCCCCTTTCCCTGCACTCATCCACTTAACCCTTACCTTCCCTGACCCTTGCTCACAAAACCCCTCATGCCGGCCTCCCCTGAAGCGTGCCGCTTCGTACGGCCTCACTTTAAATATACATTGTGGGAATCCAACTGCCTGTTTTATTCCCATTACCCAAGGCGGAGCAGCGAAAGCAGATTTTGTAACTTCCTTTCATTTCAATAGGTTGATAGTGGACATTATATATGTGGATCCACTATCCTCTAAAAATTTTTCCTATAACCTCCAGATCAATGGGTGAGGGAAATCACACTGATCAACTTATCCTACTAACAGGGTTAGGCAGGGTGCTGAATCTCCTTAAAGAGACCAAGATTCTCCATACCATAGAGTACTTCCAGTAAGTCTCCATACAGGACTAGTCTCTTTAACTCGATTCAGCACCCTGCCTAAGCCACATCCAAGGCCTCGCACCCACACATGAGGGGCAAGCACAGTGAAACAGCTGTCTACGGATGGATATCTGGCTTAGCTATATTCTTTTGTCAAATCCCAAAGCTTGTTGGTAAGTTGGATCCTGTCTCATAGGGAGCCCCTTCCAACAGGTGACGACGGCGAGATGGTTCTCTTTCTTAGAAAATACGTCTTTGCCTCTACTAACAGGTCGTAAAACACTCTAGAGGAAAAAACTCTGACAACCAGACAAAAACATGTGAAATCCTTGACAACCTCACAGAGAAGAACAGCTCAATCAATTCAGTCTACCGGTGATCTTTTTATTTTGGGTACTTTTTAGCTATTTTCTTTATTCTGTTCAAGACATAATATCACAACTCGAGAAATATAACTCTATTTTCCAGTATTTTCATGCAGGTTTGTGAGCAGAGTTCTCAAGGTAAATTAGCTTGAACCTTACTTTGCCACAGTGCTTTTAGACCTGCAGTACAAATAGGATTTGGCCTGAAAGCTAGTAATATGACTTTGTTACTTCAAAATGAGAGGGCAGGAGATGTCACGGGGCATTTTGCCGCTCTCAGACTTTTAATAAAGCTACTTTGATTCCATGTGATGCAGTGCCTGAACCCAGGTGAAGAATGCATGCTCCAGTGTAGGACTCCCTTTAATCAAAAAGGTCACAATGTGAGCACAAAATATTAACAGTAACCTTAGAAACAGGTAAATGGCAGGCAATGATGAGCTGCTTGCAAAGGCGGCTACATTGCTAACTTGCATGGGCAGTAAAACACGGCATAGTCATACATTGCTCATCCCACAATCATTAGGAACATTTCCAAGGCGGTGAGCATCAGCCACAAATCACTCTTCTTCAGCTCTTGACACGCCGTAGTTTTTTTTTTTTTTCTCCTTCAGGTACATGCATGAAGCAGGCCATTAAAATGGAGCTAACTAAATCATTTAGGCGGGAGGGAGGCTCTCTGTTTTCTATCTTGATGGAATGATTAGCAATATAAAATCACGGTGTAGGCACAGAGTGACACATCAGAAACTTCTTATATTTCTCTATTATACATAATGGCAATTGAAGAGCACATCAAAAACTTTTACAACCAAAGCCTTTTGTGTTATTGATTGCAAGGCTTCCCAGATAAGTCCCATCACATTAACACACTTGACAGGTTGCTTAATTCTGTTGCCTAAATTGTTTGTCGTAGGCTGAGAGCATGGACCGCGTGCCATGTAGACACTGCAGTTTGTATTATAAGGGTGAATGGAGACAGGTAAGACAATTGCTGAGTGGTTAGCGATCCTGCTCTTTTGCCATTGATCCATGACATAGATAGATGTGACAACTGGCTCTCAGAACTTGGGTAAGTAGAGGACACAGTCAGATGTAACATCATTTAGGCTGTGGAGGAAACGTGTTTTCTGGGATCAGGAATAATAAGGCTAAAAGTAAGGAGATGCCAGAAAAATAAAAGGTAGCAATGCTCATCTGATAAATCAAATGCCGCCCCAGCCCTGCTTTACTGGTTCCTCCCTGCACTGTTGATTTTCCTATATTGGTGACATACTGTAAATCCATGTAACCTTATATATATCAGGGGGTTGACATAATTGATGACATAATTGTTCCTAATGACAAATCTGATAGCCTCTTTGGAGGGCTTGAGTACGCAACAGTTGTCTCTGATGAGCTGCCACTGCCTGACTTTGAAACAATACATGCTCTCTGCTGAGGTGTTCAGGTGCATGATAAAATCTCCAGCATATGTAAGGTGGAATTCTAGTTAGTTGGAACGCCAAGTATCAATCAATCCAATGGCAGACCTTTCTGTCACTGCAGGTCCAGAAGGGAGTTCCTTGCCATGTAAGAATGGCTGAAATGTGAGGACAGTCTCCTGCACATGGCCAGAACCTTCTGCAAGCCACGGTACTTTTTCAAAAACCATTGCGCCACTTAATTTATCATGTGCGCTATGCAGGGAGCATGTGTTATTTCCTCCAAATGCAATGAGGCCACAATGTTTCTGCCATTGTCGCTGACCACCTTGCCCAGATGGAGTTGGCGGAAAGATAACCTGTTTGCTGCTTGATGCAATTTAGCAGCTGATCTCCTATATGACCACTCCGGTCTAGGCTCATCAACTCTAACACAGCATGGCAACGCTATACTTTATACACATGATAGGAGGGAGGTGGAGTGGGAGCAATGCTCTATCTGTTTCTGTTGGGAATGGGAGGATGTCCATTGAGGAGGACGTGAAGCAGGTGGAGAAGCACCTGGTGGGAACTAGACAGACACAAACGTGGAGGTTTCAATAGCACCTGGCCTTGTTGTTGCGGTGCTGTGTTGCCTCTGCCAAACAAAATATTGACCCAGTGGGCCATAAAAGACATGTAATGTCCATCCCCATAACAGCTTAGCTGCTCCAGGTGTCCACAGTAGTGTTCAACTTGCCACACAATGATGGTAGCCAGTGGCCTGCAAGTTGCCACACAGTAAAAATTGCAAGGAGAGGCGCACATTCTATGCCATGTGGATTTTTTGAGAAATAATGACAGCTAGGTATCTTCCATTGAGGCCAAGAACAGGTCATCAGTTCCCTAAAGGCAACAGAAACCACTGAGTGGTACGACTCAGCAACTGCACCTCCAGCAACTTGGCTACTGTAGGTGGGAGTTAAACTTGCACATCATCAGAGTGCTGGGTGTGCATAGTTTTTTTCCTAGCCACACATTCCATTATGGATGGCAGACGATGGAGAAGGGCAGGAGGAAGAGGAGTCTGATCAGGGGAACTGATGGTGATGATGACAAGTGCACTGTACTGCATGTGAATGTGGCCTGGATGCTGCAAAGCAGAATGGAATAATGAGATCCGTCTTGTTCTAATTGATGCTGGCCATTTCTATTTTCCCACTGGATCTGGTAGTGTCACTTCATGTGCTGCAATAAACCAGTGGTGCCTATGTTCAGCTCTATTTCCATCCTGCAGATGTTGCATATGGCAGTGCCTGTGTCTACTGGCACTGTGGAGAATAACTGCCATACAGGAGATACTCGCACAGAGCTACAGACAGCTGAGCTTGGCCTAGGACTGGCACATTTTGAGTCTGCACTCACAGTATCAGCGGTACTATCAGCACCTCGATCCAAATTTCAGGAAAAATTCAATTAGTCACAAAGCCGAATTTTCTCACGCTTCGTAACTAATAAATTTTTCCTGAAATAGCTGTAAAAAACACATAATCACCTCATTCATTTGCTTGCGGAGAGGCAATCGCTGCCATCTTGAATGAAGATGCGCCAAATCACGTCATCACATCAGTGCGCGTGAGATTTGGCATATTTTCTTCAATCAGGATGGCTGCAATAGCCTCTCCGCCAGCAAATGGATAAGGTGAGTATTTTTTTTGTTTTTAACCCCTGATTAACCCCTGAAAGTCCCCAATGTTACTGTCAGATGCAACAATCAGCGTTGAATGCAGAATCTGATGGGTTCAATGACAGGGGCAGAGCGATCGCTGATCCCCATCATTGCGCCCGTTACATACAATGGAATGCGATTCATGGCAAGGTAATTCATAACAAAGCAGCCAAATCTTTTTTCTCTAAAATTGTTCTCTCTAAATCATCATTAGTTTCCAAGCTAACCGCAGCAAAAGCAGATCTGGCCATGGCTGGTCTTTTGGAGGTTTGGCCATATGTTTCCTCTGCTCTTTATTGCCAATGTGTTCACCAGTCATCAACAGGGAGACTCTCCTGACTATCTGCAATAGTGCGTGGTGGAGTTTTGTTGCCTTTCCTTAGTAAAAAAAAAAAAAAAAGAACGTGCCACTGAAAGGCTTCTTTGGGGTTGCAAGAAGGAGGAACAGGAGGAATACACTGCCCCCTTACTCAAATGTATGGTGTCAGACTCAGAGGTGACATCAACATCAGGATGACTGAGAGAAGTAGTGAGCCATATAGTCCACAATGTCATGCTCTTTGTCCTCAATAATAATGTGGCACCTACCCGAGGCAAGTGAGAACTGTAGCCTGTTGCTGCTGCTGCTACTACTATTACTGGCTGGGTGGTTGGTGCTTCTATTGCAGTTGTCATTACTACAGCCACCCACATTCTGACTCTTGGATGATGAGATATGGGCGTTTCATTTTCCACTCTTCCATTTACCAGACATTTTATTATGAGGCCTCTAAATGAAAAGTAACAGGTTTGGTACACAGATCATTAAGTTTTTTTTCCCAGATTTGAAATGACAGACAGGGGCGCAATTAAATATCCCTCTCCTTCTGTGAACACATTGCACACTGGTATAGACAATTTACAATGGTATATTTACGCCGTGCAAGGCGTTGAATTTAATGGGCATAGTAACGCAACAGTATAATGCATTGAACTGCTTTATTAACGCAACAGAATAATGCATTGAATTTAACAGACATTTTAACCTCTTTTTTTTTGGGCATCTTTGTTTTGTGCCCCCTGCTTTCCCAGAGCCATAACTTTTTATGTCTGTTCACATAGCCATATGAAGGCTTATTTTTTGCGGGACAAGTTGTACTTTCCAATGCCACCATTTATTATTGCATATGATGTAGTGGAAAGCGGGAAAAATTCCAAATGGGGTGAAATTGCAAAAAAAAAAAAAAGCAATTCCACCTCAGTTTACGGGTTTATTATTTACGACGTTCGATGTGCGATAAAACTGACTGGTTACTTTTATTCTACAGGTCAGTTCGAATCCGGTGATACCTTAAATGTGTAGTTTTTCTTGCGTTTTGATGGTTATGAAAAAAATTTAAGTGGGAAAAAAAAAACTGTTTTACTTTTTTGTCGCCATTTTATGACCCCTATAACTTTTTTGCAATTATGTGTACAAAGGGGCTCATTTTTTGCAGGCAATCTGAACTTTTCATTGATACCATTCTGTGGTGTGTATGACTTTTTGATCACTTTTCATTGAATTTTTTTGTAGAAAATGAAGCGACCAAACACGATTCTGTTTTGCTGTTTGCCATATGGGGAATATATTTTAATATTTTTATACTATGGCCATTTTCGCACATCGAGACACCCAGGATGTGTATTTTTTTTTTTTTAGTTCTTTTATTTTTATTTTGGGAAAAGGGGGTGATTTGAATATTTATTTATTTATTTTTACACCTTTTTTTTATAGTTCCCCTTGGGGAACTATAACATGCAATCATTAGATTGCTATTCCCATAGACCCCAATGCACTAGCATTGGAGTCTATGAGAAAATTGCTTGTTTCCTATGGAGCCCTATTACAGGCAAGGGCTCCATAGGAAATACTATGCAGCAGCCTCCTGTCATTCATAAAGACAGGGGCTGCTGCACACAAGCTCCGGATCCTCCGATCACCACAAGGAAGGGGGGGGGGGGGGCGGAGCACAACTGAAAGTGTGCACTTTCTGTTCAGCGTGCTCAGATGCCGTGATCAGGATTGGCCATGGCATCTGAGGGGTTAAATGTCCGCCATCAGCTTGAATGGGTCCGCAAATCCGGAGATGCGGAATGGTGCAGAATGGAAGCACAGAACCCTACGGAAGCACTACAAAAAGATAGAACATGTCCTATCTTTTTGCGGAACGGCCGGATTGCGGACCCATTAAAATGACTGGGTCCGCGATCCGCTGCGGCTGCCCCACGGACGCAGCACGACAACTGGGTGCACACGTTCGTGTGCAGGGGGCCTAATTGTAGAATACCAATTGAAAGCCCAAATTTAGGTTGTAAAGCAGAATTTACCATGGAGTAGGTTTATCATCCTACTGTGATGTTGTGTCTACCATCAGCATATAAAACAGTTTATAGCAAGTGCCCGCAGCCTGCACAATGCCTCCTCTGTGGTCATGTTTCAGTCCCTGGTCTGTTTTCTTCCGGTGCTGGATGGGAATGGTCTCAAGATCCACTGCAGTCAAAGACTGGCATCAGTGGTGACATGCTGCTTCTGGCCATTGGCTACAGAGGAGCATGTAAACATGCCCATGCAGCGCAGGGAGAAAACAAGCCGGGGACGGGAACATGGACACAGTGGAGGCACCGCAGAGACCAGACTGGCGGAGCAGATAAGTATGAAGCTTCTGTTTACAGAGGCAGGCTGCGGGCACTTGCTAAAAAAAATCTGTATTCCTGGAGAGCCCCTTTAAGAGAATGGGTTGTTGGAGGCACATTGCACATTTCCTGTATTTAACTGGAGCCCTTTGGAGTGAAGGATGGGAATGAACAAATGGTGAGATAATGTTGAGATGCGTGGAATGGTGCCACTTGAGACCAAGGTTTTCTTCTTGGAAAAAGCAGTCTTGACAGATAAGTGACAAGCACTTTCACACAAAACCTATATTTCATTGTTTCAATGACAGATAATGGAATATACTAAGCTGTAACTGCAACTGTCTAGAATTGTCAAACATGGTGAAGACTCTGCATTGTACCAGGTGGCGACTTAGGCTACTTTCACACTTGCGTCTCATATAATGCAGACGGTGGCTCAGTTCAGAACGGATTCGTCTGCATTATATTGTAAAAAAAATTCTAAGTGTGAAAGTAGCCGCAGACGGATCCGTCCAGACTTTACATTGAAAGTCAATGGGGGACGGATCCGTTTGAAAATTTAGCCATAGTGTGTCATCTTCAAACGGATCCGTCCCCATTGACTTACATTGTAAGTCTGGACGGATCCGCACGCCTCCGCACGGCCAGGCGGACACCCGAACGCTGCAAGCAGCGTTCAGGTGTCCGCCTGCTGAGCGGAGCGGAGGCTGAACGCCGCCAGACTGATGCAGTCTGAGCGGATCCGCATCCATTCAGACTGCATCAGGGCTGGACGGAAGCGTTTGGGGCCGCTTGTGAGAGCCTTCAAACGGAGCTCACAAGCGGACACCCGAATGCTAGTGTGAAAGTAGCCATACAGGTCTGTACTAGAGGGCTTAAAGGGGTTCTCCAGTTTCTAGATATTGATGACCTTGCAGTACACCTTGCAACCCCACTGATCAGATGTTTCCAGCATCCACCTGTGCTGGGAAGAAAACAGTGGACATGGCCAGAAGCAGAAGGCTGCATCCACTGGGCAGTGGCTGTGTCAGTGTACTAGGCCTCTGCACACTTCTCTCTCTTCCTGCCTGACACCAGTCTATGATTAGCGCAGGCAGGAAGGGGCGTGATCTTGAAGAGGAACACAGTCATCTCCATGCTAAAAGGTCCTAAGGTACAGTGAAAGGACATGAAACTCTGATCATCTCCAAAGCTAAACGACCTTTTGTGATGTCCAGTTTCGGACTGGTCGTACCTAGGGCCCACCAGTAAAATTTATTTTGGGAGTCCGCTGTATGTATACATACATTCAAATATAATAAATAATCTAACAAGTTTTTTATATGAACATCGACTGGTTGAGGTGCTATACATTGAATATATGTATGAATGTAGTGCAGTAAGTCTATTGTGTGCCACTTGTGCAGGGGGTGGGAGACTAGGGGCCCACCGGGGAATTCCCCTGTACCCCTGTGGGCCAGTCCGAGCCTGGTGATGTCATGAGTGGGAGGGGCCAGAACCAGGCAAGAATACTATGGTGTAAGGAAATGTTTTCTTTTGATAAAGATAGTGTGTGTGTGTGAGAGAGAGCGAGAGAGATGTATATGTAGCAAAGCTGTGTTTGTTAGGTGTGTGTATAGCAGTGCTGTGTGTATACATGTCAGCTGTGTAGCATAGCTGTGTTTGTCATAATGCTTATGCATCTGTGGTGTGTATGTATGTCATCTTTGTAGCAGAGCTGTATTTGTTAGATGTGTATAGCAGTGCTGTGTGTTTATATGTCAGCCGTGTACCAGACTGTGTTTGACATGGGGTGTATGCAGCTATGCTGTGTGTGTGTATGTCAGCTGTGTAGCAGAGCTGTGTTTATCAGATGTCTATGAAGCACTGCTGTGTGTGAAGGTAACCGACATTGACCCCTCCACTTTTTTAAACCACCAGGGAAGGTTTAATAAGAAGAAAGTATTTTTCAAATTTTCTGTTGTCAACATCTGGGGTGCGTCTTAGAGTCAGGTGCATCTTATAGTTTGGTAATAATTGAATGATGCCACTCCACCCATTCACCAGTGTAAATGGGAGCACCCCCTGCTACACTCACAGTCAGCGGTCATATACAGGAATGCATAGCTTGATGTGGGTGGTACCAAGTGGGGGGGGGGAAGCCGTCTCACCGAAGGGCTCATTCAAACAACCGAATGGTCACCGTGCCCGTGTTGCCAGCCTCAAATAGCGGTCAGCAATGCAGAGGCACCGGCCTTGTGAATGTGTCCTATCTTTTGCGGTGCAGACGCATGGACCTGAAATCCCACAGATGCGCTTCGGAGTGTTTCCATGGACTTCTGATCCATGCCGCTGCTCTGCAAAAGATAGGATATTTCCTATCTTTTGCCATATCTTGCGGATCAAAACCCATTAAAGTCAATGGGTCTACAGTCGCAGCACTGAGTGCATATGGCCAGTGCCCATATATCACTAGTGTACTGAATTTTAAAAGTAAAATGGCGGGTGCGTTTTGCATGACTGGTCTGAAGAGAATGTCCAAATGTTTGGATTGGTTTGGATGAAGAATTTTTTTGAAATTCGTGACTAATCCGATTTGTTTAATATCGATCCGCTCAACTCTAAACTATAATATGTTGTGGATAAATGGTATTAAATGCCATATTTTTAACTTTATAAGACACACCTAATGATAAGACGCACCTAGGGTTTAGACAAGGAAAAAAAATAAAAAATATTTGGAACCAAAAGGTGTGCTAAAATATGTGCAGTACATGGGTGTATTCCTATGGATGAAGGGTGTTATGGTCACTTTTAATATAAACACTTAGGTCAATTACAGTACAAAACCTGGACAGTGTTTATAGTAAATGTGACTAAAACCTCCCTCATCCATAGGAATGCTTCCATATACTGCAGTACATAAGTGTATTCCTATGAATGAGAGGCTTAATAGTCTTATTTCATGCATATTTAGGCTACTGAGCTCCCCTTCATATCCTGGCTGTCACTTACCCAGGAAGTTCAGGTGTAGACAGTCCAGGAGTCCCGAGGAATAGCACTGCTGCTGGGGGATCGGAGGGTCAGTAACACTCCCTCCCTCCTTCTTCCTCTTATCCTGCGGCAGCGGCGAGTGGCCGGGTGGGAGACTGACCAAGGCCTCTTTCACACTTGCATTGTCCGGATCCGGCGTGTACTCCACTTGCCGGAATTACACGCCGGATCCGGAAAAACGCAAGTGTACTGAAAGCATTTGAATCCATCTTCAAAATGCTTTCAGTGTTACTATGGCAGCCAGGACGCTATTAAAGTCCTGGTTGCCATAGTAGTAGTGGGGAGCGGGGGAGCAGTATACTTACCGTCCGTGCGGCTCCCGGGGCGCTCCAGAGTGACGTCAGAGCGCCCCATGCGCATGGATGACGTGCCATGCGATCACGTCATCCATGCGCGTGGGGCGCCCTGACGTCACTCTGGAGCGCCCCGGGAGCCGCACGGACGGTAAGTATACTGCTCCCCCGCTCCCCACTACACTTTACCATGGCTGCCAGGACTTTAGTGTCCCGGCAGCCATGGTAACCATTCAGAAAAAGCTAAACGTCGGATCCGGCAATGCGCCGAAACGACGTTTAGCTTAAGGCCGGATCCGGATCAATGCCTTTCAATGGGCATTAATTCCGGATCCAGCCTTGCGGCAAGTCTTCAGGATTTTTGGCCAGAGCAAAAAGCGCAGCATGCTGCGGTATTTTCTCCGGCCAATAAACGTTCCGTTCCGGAACTGAAGACATCCTGATGCATCCTGAACGGATTTCTCTCCATTCAGAATGCATTAGGATAAAACTGATCAGGATTCTTCCGGCATAGAGCCCCGACGACGGAACTCTATGCCGGAAGAAAAGAACGCAGGTGTGAAAGAGCCCTAAGGCTACTTTCACACTAGTCGTTTTTCTTTTCAGGCATAGAGTTCCGTCCTACGGGCTCTATACCGGAAAAGAACTGATCAGTTTTATCCCCATGCATTCTGAATGGAGAGTAATCCGTTCAGGATGCATCAGGATGTCTTCAGTTCAGTCATTTTGACTCATCAGGTAAAAGAGAAAACCGTAGCATGCTACGGTTTTATCTCCGGCATTTTTTCCCATAGCAATGTATTAGTACCGGATCCGGCATTCAAAATACCAGAATGCCGGATCCGTCCTTCCGGTGTGCGCATGCGCAGACCTTTAAAAATGAAAAATACCGGATCCGTTTTGCCTGATGACACCGGAAAAACGGATCCGGTATTGCAATGCATTTTTTTGACTGATCAGGCATTTTTCAGACTGATCAGGATCCTGATCAGTCTGAAAGGCAGGCAGTTCAGGCAACGGAACTGCCTGCCGGAATCAAACAACGCAAGTGGGAAAGTACCCTTAGCCGATTGGTTGAAGCAGCCGAGCAGCAGTTCGCCGGCGCTTACCAACGTCAGCTCAACATGCAGGGTGGCACTGAAGAGGAGAGGGAAAATCTCTCCTCCTTTGCCTTGGAGCGTGATCCCAGCTGCAGAGGACAAGACATGCAGGCTGGCGGCATTCAGCTTCAATGGCTGCTGCCTGCCCCATACTTCTCCTATAGGGCGCCTGCATCACTTGCTGGTGGTACGCTCCTGGTTATGAGCCAGCAATGTGCCGCCATCCTGCCTGCCATCTTTTTCAACAGTGGTCCGGGCCCCTCCTCTTGATATGTGCAGTGCGGTGCCTCCGCCACACGCACACTGGGTCCTCACTCAGCCCGCCCGTACTGAAGCCATGTTTCTGGTCAGGTTCGCTTTATAAGATGCACTGACACCCCCTCCCCCACTTTAGGGAGAAAAAAAGTGTGTCTTATAAAGCGAAAAATACGGTACATTTTTTAATTTCCACCTCTGAAATTAAAAGGTGGAAAAAAGATAAAACATTGCTACTTGTTAAGCTGCATTATGGAATTCTGCACTGAAGGTTGGCACAGTTCTAAGTCAGTGCACTTGGTTGGATGGATTTACATTTGATTGTCACTTGATGCAGAAGCAGGAAACCCTTTTATTTTTACCGCTGGCACACAGAAAGACGGTGACAGTGTCTTCTATCCGAAAATTGAGTAAGTTTATTGATTGAATTCTCTGGAGATATATTCTAAAATGCCTCCGTCTTTTCAAAGGACAGCCAGTGGTTCCGCCTCATTGCCTGGCAGACAGAAATTCAATGAGACTTGACTCAAAGCTTATTCTCTGCTGTCTTATTACAGCTGTGAGCCACATCTACATTTATGTAAAATGTATTATTCAGTAATACCGTGGAGCAGGTAAAATGTGTGCAATCATCTGTTATGAAAGGTGGTTGCTTGAATCAGCAGTTTATTTCTAAAGGGTACTCATCACCTTCACATAGATGACGAAGACACTTTTTGGACTGCAGGTTTTATAGTTGCCAGCAATCCCGAATTTGACAGGACTGTCCCTGATTTTCATAGTCAGTCCCGGCAAACTTGCGTTGTCCCAGGCTGAAAATGGGTGAAGCAAACTCAACCCCCGCCCATAAGTGGGTGTTTCCAGGTGGGGTCTAGGTGCAGTGGCGTGCCGACGGTGTTTGGCACCCGGGAAGGGGCCTTTCTCTGCTCCCCCCCCATACTTTACAACATTATGCCCCCTTACAGTTGTTATGCCCACACTGTGTGACCTCATGGTAGTTATGCCAACACTCTGTCCCCTCACAGTAGTTATTCCCTCATAGGTCCCCTTCACAGTAGTTATGTCCACATTGTGCCCCCTCACATCAGTTATTCCCACATGTGCCCCCTCAAAGTAGTTAACCCTTCAATGTGCCCCTCACAGTAGTTACGCCCTCATTTTCCCCCCTCGCAGTAGTTATGTCCACATTGTGCCCCATCAAAGTAGGTATGCCCCCATTGTGCCCCATCAAAGTAGGTATGCCCCCATTGTGCCCCATTACAATTGTAATGCCCTCATTGCACCCCTTCACAGTAGTTAAAACCTCATTGTGCACCTTCACAGTAGTTATGCCCACATTGTGCCCCCTCACAGTAGTTACACCCACACTGTGCCCCCTCATAGTAGTTATGCCCACTTTGTGCCCCCTCGCAGTAGTTATGCCCATATTGTGCCCCCCTTATAATTGTTATGACCACACTGTGTCCACGCACAGTAGTTATACCCTCATTGCCCCTTTCACAGTAGTTATGCCCACATTGTGCCACCCTCACAGTAGTTAAGCCCTCATTATGCCCTCTCACAGTAGTTATGCCCTCTCTGTGCCCATTCACAGAAGTTATGCCATGATTGTGCCCCCCTCACAGTAGTTTTGTCCTTATTGTGCTCCCCTTACTGTAGTTATACCCTCTCTGTGCACCTTCAGAGTAGTTATGCCCACATTGTGCGCCCCTCACAGTAGATATGCCCTCTCTGTGCTCCCTTCACAGTAGTTATACTAACATTGTGCCCCATTGTGCCTTCTTGATGATCAGATAACCTCCAACACTCCCCTGCAGGCACAGATCGCACTGCAGCACTGTATGGGAGGAGTGCACAGGCAGATTCCCGGGGCTGCACCTACACAGTTTGACAGTACAAGCTGTGCCTACAGGGCTGAATGGTGAAGCAGGGAGGCTCATGGAGGAAAGGAGCAAGGGGAGCTGAGCGGTCAGTAAGTGAAAGAACAGTTAACTCCCCAGTCATCTAGCAATGAGCATTTCCATCTGTACTCATGGAAGCGCTCATTACATCTGGCACCAGGGCCGTGGCCTTACGATAAATGGCACCCTGTGCGGAATTCTCCATTCGTGACCGCCCGAACCACCCTTCGTCCCCTTCTTCCCCCCAGGCCCGCCACCCATTATAAGCAAAAAAATAATTGGGGGTAGATTACACTTACGCTATACACACCATACTATACAGACTACAATTAGTCTACACAAACACTATATAGGGTACACTCAGCGGTGTGCCTAGGGGGGATATATACCTGAGGAAGATTGTTACCAAGGATATAAGCCAGCATTAGGGCATCCGGGCCTTGGGATACAGACAGGAGTTCTTAGGAACAATGTACAGTATTTCTGAGGAGAAGGTACAACCTGATCTGTGAGTGTTGTTTTTACCCTCTGAGTATCTTGCAGAGAACATTATACCTGCCGTTGATGTGAAAGCCTGCTTGTAATGTGAACCTGCTATATGGATCTGAACTTACAAAGGACTGTATAAAGTTTAACCGTTTCCAGTAAAGAAAAGTTTGGTTCACCACAACCTGTGTTCCTCACTTATTACAACTATAAACCGGTGTGCCACCGTCACAGGCACTGGCATCACGAATCTTAAAGGAACCTTGCCCTAGGCACATTAAACACCTGCAACATCCAGGGCACCTCATCCACCATCAGGCCTGGTCCCTAAAGACAGAGTGTGCCCCAGAGGACCCCTGTGCCAGCCTCTCCATCACTGCTCTACGCCTGCCCAGGGTCTCCCTACAAACTGTGAGTAACCCTCGTTTGCCCATTAACCGTGACCTCACATCGCAATACCCTGCAGGTCGGCGTACTGCACTCCCCATCCTGGTGTCCCCACAGTGTCATCCTGCTGCCACCCCCAATATGGTGCCCACTGTGCCCCTCAATGCCCCAGGTACTATACTGCTGAAAAAATAGTGACCCCGGTAGACATAATTGGGGTCATTTATCAAATTGGTGTAAAGTAGAACTGGATTTCCAAAAGAGCTGTCAAATATGAAAGGTGGAATCTGATTGGCTGCTATGGGCAACTAAGCCAGTTCTACTTTACACCAGTTTGATTAATTACCCCAAATGTCCCTATAGTGTCTACAGCAATTATAATGTCCCATAGAGTGCCCCCAGTAATAATAACACCCTATATTGTGCTCCAGGTAAAAATTCCTTTATAGTGTCCCCAGAAATAATAGACTTACCCCTACAGTGTCTCCCCAGTAGCAACACCCCCACACTGCCCCCATATAGTAAATCCCACCACACTGCCCCATAGTAATCTCCCTATAGTAATTTGCCCCCCAACACAGTAATTTCCCCCACACTGCCCCCACACAGTAATTTCCCCCACACTGCCCCATACTGTAAGTTTTCCCCACACTGCCCCACACAGTAGTGTCCCCCACACTGCCCCATATAGTAATATGCCCCACACAGTAATTTCCCCCACACTGCCCCCATACAGTAGTTTCCCCCACACAGTAGTTTACCCCACACTGCCCCCATATAGTAATATGCCGCACACAGTAATTTCCCCCACACTGCTCCCATACAGTAGTTTTCCCCACAATGCCCCCATACAGTAGTTTCTCCCACACTGCCCCCACACAGTAGTTTTCCCCACACTGCCCCCTCCACATTAATTTCCCACACACTGCCCCCACACAGTAATTTCCCCTGCACTGCCCCCCACACAGTAATTTCCCCCACACTGCCCCCCACACAGTAATTTCCCCCACACTGCCCCCCACACAGTAATTTCCCCCACACTGGCCCCACACAGTAATTTACCCCACACTGCCCCCACACAGTAATTTCCCTCACACTGCCCCCATACAGTAATTTCCCTCACACTGCCCCCATACAGTAATTTCCCTCACACTGCCCCCATACAGTAATTTCCCTCACACTGCCCCCATACAGTAGTTCCCCCCACACAGTAATTTCCCCCACACTGCCCCACATAGTAGTTTACCCCCACACTGCCCCCACACAATAATTTTGCCCACACTGCCCCCCCCACATTAATTTCCCCCACACTGCCCCCACGCAGTAATTTCCCCCACACTGCCCCCACGCAGTAATTTCCCCCACACTGCACCCCACACAGTAATTTCCCCCACACTGCCCCCACACAGTAATTTCCCCCACACTGCCCCCACACAGTAATTTCCCTCACACTGCCCCCATACAGTAATTTCCCTCACACTGCCCCCATACAGTAGTTTCCCCCACACAGTAATTTCCGCCACACTGCCCCACATAGTAGTTTACCCCCACACTGCCCCCACACAATAATTTTGCCCACACTGCCCCCCCCCACATTAATTTCCCCCACACTGCCCCCACGCAGTAATTTCCCCCACACTGCCCCCCACACAGTAATTTCCCACACACTGCCCCCACACAGTAATTTCCCCCACACTGCCCCCATACAGTAATTTCCCTGACACTGCCCCCATACAGTAGTTTCCCCCACACTGCCCCACATAGTAGTTTACCCCCACACTGCCCCCACACAAAAATTTTGCCCACACTGCCCCCACACAGTAATTTCCCCCACACTGCCCCCATACATTATTTTCCCCCACACTGCGCCCACACAGTAATTCCCCCCCCCCACTGCCCCACATAGTAGTTTACCCCCACATTGCCCCCACACAGTAGTTTCCCCCACACTTCCCCCCACACAGTAATTGTCCCCACACAGTAGTTTCCCTCACACTGCCCCCCAAAGTAATTTCCCCCACACTTCCCCATATAGTAATTTGACCCACACAGTAGTTTCCCCCACATTGCCCCATATAGTAATTTGCCCCCCACATAGTAATCCCTCCCATAATTATTTCCCCCCACATAGTAATCCCTCCAATAATAATTTGCCCCCACATAGTAATCCCTCCCATAATTATTTGCCCCCACATAGTATCCCACCATGATATTTTTCCCCCACATGTCCTCCTGTGTGTCCCCTCCTATGTCCCCCAAAGGTGGCACATAAAAAAAAAAACTAAAAACTAAATACTCACCTGTGCCTGCTCGCAGAGGAAGGCGCGCAAAATTCACTGTGCTGTTGCGTCCAGGATTTCACTACCGCATAGGCCTACTAGGGCTGAAGCCTATGGCGGTGATCGGTGGCGGGGCAGGGAATCTATGCCCTCCCGTGCCCCGCCGCAGTATGTGGGCGCGTCAGCCCTCCAGCAATGAACGCTTCCATCTGTATTGATGAAAGCACTCATTGTACCCCCCTGAGAGCCGGCACCTGCGGAAGACCGCCCAACCCCCCTTCCCGCTCCCCCCTAGGCATGCTACTGGGTACACTTACCCTATACACACACACTATGTAGACCACACTTTATAGATGACACACTATTCATACACACAACACCCTATACACATGACACCCTATACATACACAACACACCTTATACACATGACACCCTATTCACACACACCACATACATGACACCCTATTCACACACACCACATAGATGACACCCTATTCACACGCACCACATACATGACACCCTATTCACACACACCACATAGATGACACCCTATTCACACGCACCACATAGATGACACCCTATTCACACACACACCACATAGATGACACCCTATTCACACACACTCCACATAGATGACACCCTATTCACACACACCACATAGATGACACCCTATTCACACACACCACATAGATGACACCCTATTCACACACACCACATAGATGACACCCTATTCACACACACACCACATAGATGACACCCTATTCACACACACACCACATAGATGACACCCTATTCACACACACACCACATAGATGACACCCTATTCACACACACACCACATAGATGACACCCTATTCACACACACCACATAGATGACACCCTATTCACACACACCACATAGATGACAACCTATTCACACACACCACATAGATGACAACCTATTCACACACACCACATACTGTAGATGACACCCTATTCACACACACATCATATGACATTTACCCTATTTACCCATAGTTTAGTCCTCCTGCTGTGCAGCTCTTGGCTGAAGGACTGAGTTTTTGGTGGTAGTTTCAAACAGTTTCAAACAGGATTTTTCTATTGCTCTGCTTACATCTCCACATAATGCTTTTCTGCAAAAGAGACATGCAAGCTTATCTCCTTTCCAAACAGAAAGGGAAACGGTCTTATACCTGGAATCGTGTGCATGTAGTTAAGCTACATGCACACGAACGTTATTTGTCTCCGTGTCCGTTCATTTTTTATTTTTTTTGCGGACCCATTCATTTCAATGGGTCCACAAAAAATGCGTGTGCTGTCTGCATCAGTATGTCCGTTCCATAACCCCATGTCCTATTCTTGTCCGTTTTAGGCATTGTTACAATGGATCTGCAAAAAAAAGGATGGCATTCTGATGTAATCTGTTTTTTTTTTGCGGACCGCAAAACATATATGGTCATGTGCATGCGGCCTTAACCTGCCTAGCGGTATCCCCGAGTGTGACTCAGGGTTAATTTTCGCTGCCAGAAGCGGTAACCCCGAGTCACGCTCGGGGTACATTGCAGAGGGAGCAGCGGGTGTCCTTACCTAATCCCGGCGATCCAGCGATGTTCCCCGCTGTGATCGCCGGTGAGAGCCCCGGCGGATGTCTCATCTCTCTTCCTGGTTCCGTCTCTGTGAGCCGCAGCGCCTCACAGAGGCGGAACTGGGCGGGAGATTCAAAAAAGATACATTGTATAAAAGTCAAACACACACATAAAGTTAGGTGATACAGTGGAATCCTGTCAGATTACACTGTATCACCTCAGATTTGACAGATTTGACATCTGATCATTCTACACTGCCCTGGCTGCCCTTTTAGCTGTTTTTTCTAAGCAAAAAAATATATATATATAAAAAAAATATATATTTTTTACCATGGCATCAAAGCGTCACTTTAGCATCACCAAAGCGGGTTTGGATCAGATAAGTGACAGCGACAGCGACAGAGACGTGGCGACAGCGACGAATCTGCACTTGAGCTCAGTGAGGTGCGCACTTGGTGCCCTATTGATTGCGGTATGGATGCAGTACCACCGCCAAGATTCCCGTTTACAGGATCGCCTGGGATGAAGGTATACGTTGATCACAATGATCCTTTGGCGTACCTAAAAATATTTCTGACGGATAACATCATTGAAAAGATTGTCACGGAGACAAACCGCTACAAAGAGCAGCAATCCACTACTCTGCACAGCAAGTTTTCCAGAACCAGAAAATGGGAACCGGTGAGTAAGGAGGACATATGGAAATTTCTGGGGCTAATACTTCTTCAGGGGGTGGTGGGGAAACCCCTGCAGAAATGGTACTGGACTACCAATAAATTGCTGGCAACCCCATTTTTTGGCACCATCATGTCCGAGTACCGATTTTCCCTCATAATGAAGAATTTACACTTCACCAACAATGAGGAATTTGACGAAGCCACACATCCAGCGCCAAAACTGAAGAAGATCTGGGAAGTATTCCAAATGATCATAACCAATTTCCAGCAGGCCTATGTGCCAGACAGAGACATCAGCATTGATGAAAGTCTGATGGCTTACAAAGGACGCCTCAGCTGGATTCAATACATCGCATCCAAGAGAGCGCAGTTTGGAATAAAATCCTATATGCTCTGCGAGTCTACAACTGGCTATATATGGAATTCCATCATATACACCGGCAAAGGAACACAATTCAACCCCAGGTACAGCGGCTATGGGATGGCAACGTCATCAGTCCTTTCACTGCTTGAACCATTGCTCAATCAGGGGTATTGTGTGACAACAGACAACTTTTACACGTCGCCTGAGCTGTACGAGTTTCTACTAAAAAACAAGACTGACGCATATGGAACCGTTAGGGCCAACCGACGTGACCTGCCATGTATGTTTTCCAAGAAAAAACTGAAAACAGGAGAAATGGTGGCCTGGCAGAAAGGAAAGATGATGGCAATGCGTTGGCGTGACAAAAAAGACGTGTGCCTAATGAGTACAGTACATAACACCTCCACTGCCACGGTCCACACAAGAGGTGGGAAAGATGTCATAAAGCCACAACTTGTGATCGACTATAATAACACCATGGGAGGAGTCGATAGAGCCGATCAGGCGATGACATTCTATCCAGCTATGCGGAAGCAACAAAAAAAATACTACAAAAAAATATTCAGGCATCTCCTGGAACAATGTCTGTGGAATGCCTATATACTGCACGGAGGAAAGAGTGACAAGCCTCTTGTTCACTCTGACTTCATCTGGAAGGTGGCGGAGCAGATTTTTGTGAACTACCAAACGCCATCAGTGGCCGTGAACAGATCTGGACGTCGCGCTGTTGACGTTGTAAACCCAGAGAGGCTGACTGGTCGTCACTTTATGGATTACATCCCGCCAAGCGCAAAAAAGGCAGCACCTACAAGGATGTGTGTAGTTTGCTGCTCAAAGCGAGATGGAAATGGAAAAAAAATCCGAAAGGAAACCAGGTTCCATTGCCCTGATTGTGACGTTGGTCTATGTGCAGTCCCATGTTTCAAAATTTACCACACCGAGGATGTTTACTGAATTTTCTTTTGTTTGACATATTTCATTATTTATTACATTACTGAATAAAATTATATTATTTATTAGATTATAACTCATGATTTTATTTTTTCGAACTTTATCACATCTGAGAGGTCTACTAGAGTCTTCTTTGGTCAGGTTTAAGTAAGTAATTATTAAGAATTGCAGGCCTACAATACATAACACCAAATTTCCATGCAAAAAAATGGTACCGCTTTTGGAACAAAATTCCTGACATAATCATACCGCCAGGGAGGTTAAGCAAGAAGGCCTTGGTTGGGTTACTATTTCTTCTTACGGAGGGCATTGGGTATGTATGAGTGTCATAAGCCAGTCAATGTGCCTCTGGGCACTAGGGAATATATATTTGTGGGACCATCTACAGAAAAACAGTCAATCAAAGATGAGTCAATGCCTGCATGCTTTAACTGATGTGCCCATAGGCCATACTGTTCCCCAAGGCACACATAAGTATTATTTTTTTTTTATAAATAAAGATCCATGAGAAAAAACATTGCATGCTTTTAAGCGCACTACATTATGGAGGTATTCCATTCTTCTAGGGGAGAGTTAGGTGCCTAATGAATGTGCATTGCCCCAGAGGACAACTGCAAAAATTAATTATTTCTAGAAGGGTTAATGTCATGTATTGCATGCATTGTGTATCCCAAATAGGCAAGGAAATAATCTGGCAACATTTTGTTACATGTCATACCCCTGTCTGGTTAGTTTTTGGCTAGTTTAGAGTCAGTCTGGCTCTGCCTGTGTTGTTGGCAGTTGCTTTGATTCTGGCTAAAACCTGTGTGAAGGAAGAAAATCTGTTCTCCCAGAAAACGCCATTCATGTGAAGTGTTGAAGCTGCCAGAGAAAAAGCAACTTGCCAGAAAATTACCGTATTTATCGGCGTATAACACGCACCTTTTTCCCCCTGAAAATAGGGGGCAAATGATGTATGCGTGTTATACGCCAATTAGGGCTGAAACGTGTCCTCCGGAGGCCAGAGAGGCAGGACTGAGCCGGCCAGCACAGCGGAGGGGGGAGGAGGAGGGAGGAGGGAGGAGGAGGGAGTCTCTCCCTCCCCATCTGTGCGCGGCTGCCGCTGAACACCAATGAGGACAGAGTAGGAGGGGAGGGACTGTGGCCACTGCGCCACCAATGAATGTGCCGGCCATATCCCACAGGGTCCCCCTCCTCCCCCCCATCATTGGTGGCAGTTTGCGATCGGTTACCATGGCAGCCAGGAGTCACGCTACTGAAGTGCGCTGTGGGCCGCCGGTCGCTCCTTCTCATAGGTCTGTGCGGCGCATTGCTAATGCTGTAAGCATTAGCAATCCGCCGCACAGACAGAAGAAGGAGTGCCCGGCGGCCACAGCGCACGTGAGTATAATGCGCTGCTCTCTGCTCACTAACATACCATGGCAGCCAGGACTTCAGTAGCGTGACTCCTGGCTGCCATGGTAACCGATCGGAGCCCCAGCATTACACTGCTGGGGCTCCGATCGGAACTGCAAACTGCCACCAATGATGGGGGGGAGGAGGGGGACCCTGTGGCCACTGCCACCAATGATTAATACTGGGGAGGGAGGGGGGGGTTTGCGTTACCAGAGGGGGCAGATCAGAGGCTTTATTTGAAATTTAATTTTTTTTCCTGAAATTTCCCTCTTAAAATGAAGGTGCGTGTTATACTCCTGTGCGTGTTATACGCCGATAAATACGGTAACCCTGAGAGAATGCAGGAAAGATTTCCACAGACTGTTTAGGACTAGCGGAGTGCAGGGACATTAAACATAACCTTGGACTTTGCTGCATGTGGAATGGGTTGCAACCTTCAGTGCCTACCACATTTTTGAGAGACTTGAATGCCCGTGGTCAATTTGGGAAGACTGCAAAGAGAGACTCAGGGAATACTACCACCACCATAGCTGCTGACTATACACAGCCATTGGGAAAAGTAAGCTTTGTGTTATACCTCAGTACTGTGCCTATTGCTGCTATCTGTACTGCAACTCTCAACATCCTCAGTTTAATAGACAGTTTTTTTGTTAACACTAAACTGGAACTTGTCTCTGCCTCCATCCTTTTGCTAGCCCTACAAGATGGACACTTCCTTGCACCCTGCCAACCAAACACCATCAAGGGCACGCCAACTACCATCAGGCGTGATTCCCTAAAAGGCCTAGAGTGTTAGGATGTGCAACACGCCAGACCTGCAGGGGATGACGAAGTGAGGTCACGGTTATGGGCAATCGAGGGTACCCACTATATTTGAAGAACCCTGGGCAGGCGCGTGGCAGTGAAGGAGAGGTAGACACGGTTCCTCTGGGGCACACTCTGTAGATAGGGACCAGGCCAGATGGTGGATGAGGTGCCCTGGATGTTACAGGTATTTTGTGTGCCTGGGGCAAGGTCCCTGTGGTATTCGTGACGCCAGTGCCTTTGGACGGTGGCACGCCGGTTGGTGGTTGGAATGATGGAGGTACACAAGTATATAGTGAACCAAACGTAACTTTACTGAACAATCCAACTTTGTACAGCAGGTAGGAGTATAGTCTTTCAAACACAGTTCCACAAGGAGGCTTATTCACAAATTGGCAGGTAATAGTCATGCAAGATACGCAGAGGGTAACTTCACAAGCACTCAGCAGCAGGTTGTACCTTTCCTCAGAATCAATGTACAGTGTCCTTTCTAGAACTCCTGCTCTGGCTTTATCTCCCAAGGCCCGAATGCCTAAAGGGTGGCTTAAATCCTTGGTTACTAACTTCCTCAGGTATTAGATTCTTGCTGCACTTTCCAGTGTAATCTGCCCATCAGGGTTACGTAGCTTACCCTGAATCGCCTTCTTCTGTAAGGTGGATAACTGTGGGTTTCTCCCAGGAGGTTGGGTCCTGCAACTGGGGTGTCTCTACTGAGCTAATCCTAGCCTCAGGAGCTTCAGGTGGACGAAGTGACTCCTCTAGTCCCCTGGAATGAACTAACTCTTCCCTGTCTGGGCCTTCCTATATATAACTAGGGCTCTCCAGCTCCCTCTAACGTCCGGGAGGCTAAACTACACCCTGACAGGCCTGATACCCAGATATACAGGGAAAACAAACACATGACATTTAATGCAATGGAACACATTAACCTGTGCAGTGCCCACCTTTACCTAGTGGGACACTACAGATGTGCCCCAAGGGAAGAAAGAGTGCACCCTCACTGTATGGTCCTAGGGAGTGCTGGAGTGAGGACAGCCACCATAAACCACTACAACTCCTATAAATGTCACTCCCCTTCTCCCCAGAGGGTCCAGGATTGTACCCTTGTGTCCAACTGAGCAAGAATGTTGATGCAGGTGTTGTCACTCACCTAGCTTGGTGTCATTGAGCTGGGCCTCATCCTAGGTTGTGCACCTACCTGCTGTAAACACCCCACTGGGGCCATAAAGAAAAACAGCCCAGCCATCAAACAGTACTAAAGTGCCTGACAATTGTTCCCATCTTGAAAGGGCGCATAGAGCCACTACCCAGCTCCAATCGGCCTCAGTATCCAGCAAAGAGGGCAAGAAAAGGTTCCAGCCCAGCAATACTGTGTACTGCTGGGGTAAATAACTCTGCAATAAGGTTGAGGTCATTGCTGATCACCATAACTGCACCAACAATGCTGCAGTAACGCCTCTTAAAGGGACCTGCACCCATATTACAGCCGTTGCCTATAGCAATGTAAGACAAATGCTTGTTCTGTACTATGTAATCGAGAGAAGACATGGGTGGAAACTTGTGCTGTATGTTGTTTTGCCAACCTGAAATGTATGCTGAGTAGGATGATTGCATCTGTGAGCCCAGGGAGGCATCAGACGTAGCTATGCAAGGGTTCCACTATCTTAACCAAGTCTGTTTCATCTCCCAGACTAATGTGCAGGAAAAGACAATACTGTGCCCCTGCTGCCTTGGCCAAGTCCCTTCTAGCTTAGAGACTGACAGCATCCAACCACTTGCACCAGAAGACATTGCTGCTGCTACCCCAGAACGTGAAGCAGCTGAGCACACTCAACCTGGATTGATGCAAAAAAGACTCTAGACCAGGGATGGGCACACTGCGGCTCTCCAGCTGTTGTGAAACTACAAATCCCATCATGCCCTACTGTAGACTGATAGCTGTAGACAGACTAGGCACACTGGGATTTGTAGTTTTACAACAGCTGGAGATCCGCAGTTTGCCCATCCCTGCTCTAGACCATACCTGATACCTGATGATCCAAAATTGTTGAAGGAATTAAAATGCAGATTCCAATGGCACCTTAAGCAAAAAGACTGTTCCCAAAATGAGGAAAACCCCAGCATATGTTGCATCAGGCATCCTGCACAGCAAGTCCTCCCTGCTCCAGCTGAACCAATAGTGACATAGCCAAAACCCTTTGGTCTTCTCTTGTCCAAGAAGATCCCCAAGACTACACAAGTGCAAGAAAAGAAGCCAGTGCATCCAGAGGCATGCCAACATTTGACTGTAGGGATTGTAACTATGGCTGGATCCCGGGGCCTAGTGACACTGCTGTATAGCCTGAGCCCATCATTACCATTTCTACTAGCAGGTCCCCAGCAAGACCATTTCCTGTTGCCAGTTTTTACTCAGGGCGACAGTCCACACAGCAAATTGGAAGTTTGCCGTCAAAAGTTGACAACGTCCCTGTGAAAGTGGGAAAACAAGAGACTGCCCAGCAAGAGCCCACAAAACTAAGTGGGTAGAATCAGCTGTGCACAGGCTCTAGCACAGATATTGAAACTAAAAACAACTATTTTCAAGATTTACCCCAAAGGTTTTACACTGAGGAGTCTGTGAAGGTAAACGAGCCTGAGAAGAAAATGCACAAGTCTGGCATGACCTTTGGTACCATTTTACAGCAATCACTCCAGTTAGGTTGGACGCAGTCGCCAATGTTAGTGTTGAGCACAAATATTCGAAAAGCGATTTTTTTTTTTGCGAATATTCCACTTCGAGAATTTGCGAATATTTAGAATATAGTGCTATGTATTCGTTATATTGAATATTCAAAAAAAAATTCCATCAGAACACGATTCCTCTCTGCTTCTTGCTTGTGGGCCAATGAGAAGGAAGCAATGTCAAGTTCACAACATTACTTAGTGCACCAATCAGTAATCTGTAGTCAGACTTGCTAAAATGAGAAGTTGCACGTAGTGCGAAAAAATATTCTAATCACTTCCGATTAGCGCAATCGCGAATATATTGGAGCACTTGACTCTATCGGCATATAAAGCTGTTCTAATGTTCTGCCGTGCCAACCATTTTCTCCAGTCTCAGGAAACTTATACCGGCTTGAAAAATGTATCCAAAGTGACCCGCGCCTGTATTTCGCGTTATGAATTTGCATTACACGATTTTTACATTGCCGATTATCGCATTCAATAAAATCTCGAATTCTCAAAATTTACGAATATATGACGAATATTTTACAAAATATTAGTGAAATATTGCGAAGTCGAATATAGCCCCTGACGCTCATCACTAGCCAATGTCTCACTGCCTACAGCAGCTGCTATAAAATCCTCTCAAGCCCATCCGAGCTGACACACCTATCACACACCCAGCTGGGGAGCAACAGAAGTCCAGAAATGCCACTTGCTATACCAGAGTCGACTTTTACCAGACACCACAATATTTACTCCTGAACTGCAGCCAAATATCGAGCTCCTTTCCATGAAAGTCAGTGAAGCCATGCTGTACTGTTGCCCAGAAGACCTGACACAGATCAATTCTACCACCAGAAAGGTCCGAAGATCTGCAGGAGAGCAGCAGCCAGAAGCTACAACTTTTTTTGAGAGAGCTCCACCCCATTTCACCGTACCACAGATACCATAAACCCAGATCTCTCCTGCTGTGATTGTGATATATTTATACTGCCTATTTGCTTATGCCTTAACGGCCTAACCTGTCTTCTTTCAGAAAGAAGAAAATACAGAAGGTGCCAGAATGTGTCTGCATCTTGTGTATATGCATGCGGATTGTCTTAGGTTGCAGGAGATCTATGTGGCAAGACGTCAGGGAACAGATTCTGATAAAAAGGAAGGAATGCAATGCCCCAGAGGACCACTGCAAGGGTTAATTATTGCTAAAGGGGTTATTGTAATTTTATTGATTCACTGTCTACCCCATGTGGCTGAATATAGGCAAGGAAATAGTTAATCTGGCATCCTGTCGGCACCATCAACGGCACTCGAACTGCCACCAGGCGCCAATCCCCAAAAGGCCCAGGGTGTGCCCTGGGGGAAGAAAAAGAGAGCGCTCTCCATTCAATGAACGGCCCCAGGGAGCATTGGAGTGAGGACAGCCACTGTGAACCACTACAACTCCTATCAGTGGCACAAGTACTAGTCCTCTCCTCCTCCTCCCAGCTCTCAGCTCTCCCTCTGCGGGTCTCTGCAGATGCACCATACAGGTGAAACTCGAAAAATTAGAATATTGTGCAAAGTTAATTTATTTCAGTAATGCAACTTAGGCCTCATGCATACGACCGTTGTTTGGGCCTGCATCTGAGCCGCTGTTTTGGCGGCTCGGATGCGGACCCATTCACTTCAATGAAGCCGCAAAAGATGCGGACAGCACTCCTTGTGCTCTCGTGCTCTCCACATCCGTGGCTCCGTTCCGCGGCCCCATCCGCGCTTTGCGGACAAGAATAGGCATTTATATTGCCGGCGCCCTGTCCGTTCTGCAAATAGCGAAAGGCAACACGGGCGGCTTAAGTTTTTTGCGGATCCACGGTTTGTGGACCGCAAAAAAGGAACAGTCGTGTGCATGAGGCCTTAAAAGGTGAAACTAACACATGAGATAATCAATTTCCAGCAATGTCAATATACATAAATATATAGTGGGGTAAATAGTTATAAACAATTCCAGCATATAGAGTAACCCCTAAAATAACATGAGATAGACTCATTACATGCAAAGCGAGATATTTCAAGCCTTTATTTGTTAGAATTTGGATGATTATGGCTTACAATTTATGAAACCCCAAAGTCACAATTTTGAGGTACCCTTTGCTCACGGGATATAGATTAATTAGCTGACTAGAGTGTGACACTTTGAGCCTAGAATATTGAACCTTTTCACAAAACTGTAATTTTAAGCTGCATTAATGCAATTCCTTTTAATTTGCATTATTGAAATAAATGGACTTTTGCACAATATTCAAATTTTTCGAGTTTCACCAGTATAATAGGAAAACAGAGTGCATTGCAGACACATAGGGACTCCATGTGCCACCATACAGAGTCCGTGAACAGAGCTTTGTGCATACAGTTATGCAATGGTTGACAGAATTCAAAAGTTACCTACAATTACAATTCATTTATTTAATTCCATTCAAGATGAAAAAATTCTGGAAGATGCAAAAGAAAAACCTGCCAGTGCAGATCTTCAATTCATGAACAGGAGCTACCAAGACGTTTAAGATATCACACATCATCATAACCTTATCAGTGCAACTATTTTCTCTCTTATCTCAGACATTTACAATTCACCTTAAACTGAACTCTCAACTCTTCCAAGAATGAAATCTTTATGCCTCAGAGACTTTAAACTTTGCTCAAGAAAGGGTGACGGAGTTTACTTTCAATAAAACCAATGCAAAAAATAAAGTTGAGGAATAAGGCGACTATTACAGATTCAAATAAGAAATGGTCTAAACTCTAATACAATAATACACTTATGACTTAATGGACAGAGGAGGATGAGGGAGGTGTAACTTGGATTCTGCGACCAGGCAAGTTTTATGGAGTGTTACAAAACTTTAAAATAAAACACATGACATTTACTGGTTGGCATTATGAGCTCATTTCCTCCGTGTTCCTGTGCTACTAAGGCCTGAGATCTTTCAGCTTTTCAGAGGAAAGAGGGTCATTAAGGTAGCTAGGTAGAACTCCACATTGCTTTTCCAGTAACTTTCAAAAGAAGTAGGCCTCTTTCACACGGGCGTTGCGGGCAAATGTGCGGGTGCGTTGCGGGAACATGCACGATTTTTCCGCCGAGTGCAAAACATTGTAATGCGTTTTGCACTTGCGTGAGAAAAATCGCGCATGTTTGGTACCCAAACCCAGACTTCTTCACAGAAGTTCGGGCTTGGGATCGGTGTTCTGTAAAATAGCGCTGGGGGGGTTAAAAAAAAAATACATTTAACTCACCTTAGTCCACTTGATCGCGCAGCCGGCATCTCCTTCTGTCTTCATCTTAGCTGTGTGGAGGAACAGGACCTGTGGTCACGTCACTCCGGTCATCACATGATCCATCACCATGGTAAAAGATGCCGAAGGAGATGCCGGCTTCGCGATCAAGTGGACTAAGGTGAGTTAAATTACTTTTTTATTTTATTTTTAACCCCTCCAGCGCTATTTTACTATGCATTCTGTATTCAGAATGCTATTATTTTCCCTTATAACCATGTCATAAGTGAAAATAATAATGATTGGGTCGGGATTGGGATTCAGTGCGGGTGCAATGCGTTCAATTCACGCATCGCATCCACGCGGAATACTCGCCCGTGTGAAAGAGGCCATAAGCTTATGGAAATCAGTGTCTGTGGTCTAATGTTTTAAGAAAATGCATCAGTTAACTCTTTTATGAGGGGCTGTGTCATCTAATATATTGGTGGCATATTGCTAGGATATGCCACCAATATCAGATAGGCATGGGTACAACCTCTTGGATCTGCTCCTATCTCCCAAACAGGACCCCCAAATTGAATGAGATTGCACAGCGCATGCTCTCTATTCACTTCTATGGGAGTTCTCGGCTATTTTGGGAACTCTCATAGAAATAAAAAGAGTGAGCACTGTGGATGCCCAGCCACCTCGCCATATACCTTTATGGGACTTCCAAAAGTAGCCGAGCCAGCACTCGGCTATTTTCAGAACTCCCATGTTGAGGATGACCGCTCTTGCGGAGCTGGAGATAGAAGCAAGTCCCAGAGGCAGGACCTCCACCTATCTGACATTGGTGGCATATCCTAGAGATATGCCACCAATGTATGACACAACCCCTCAAAAAATTAAGGTTATTTTATTGATTTAGCCATCAACATACCAATACATTTGACTCAAATTGTCATTATTTACATCAGTCCTTATGGCCAAATGTGTCTCAAAATCTAAATTCCCTATCTCAGACACACACTAGAGCTAATAATGTCCTTCATTAGGGTTTAACCGAGGACCCCAGTGCCGCAGAGAAATCGGGCTAATCTAATTTAGAGTGAGGTAACTATATAGAGTGAAGATAAGTCAGTGTTAGATGGTTAGATGACTGGGTCAGAGAAGTAGTTATTACCTAGCAAAAGTGGTCCAAGGCTCACTGATGTGTGTGGAGAGAGAAGGCTAGCCCATCTTGTCTAATACCACAGAAGAGCAACTGTAGCACAAATTGCTAAAAATAATATTAATGCCAGCTACTAGAGATGAGCAAATTTTTCAAAAATTCTATTCGTCGGTTCACCAAATTTTTCGGGAAAGTATATTGGCAGGGAATTACGTTAAAAAACTGCTATTTCCTGGCTGCAGAGAGCCTGTATAGTGGTGTAGAACACTGTGCCTTGCAGTAACACGCATAGGGAGTCTACTGTGGTAGTGAAACAATACTGTGAGTCAGTATGACATGTAGATGACAGGCGTCGCTCTTAGAATCACTTCACACTTCACTTATTTGGGCAGTCACGGGGCCAAAACTGACCAAATAACTCAAGTATGAACTCAGCCTTACAGGTCAATGTTAGCGCCAAGAAGAAGCGCACTCCTTTTACACCGTCGCCAACTGATTTCACATAGATGTTTACAGAACCTGTTCTATTAAACGTTTATACAAGTAGAGCCCCCTGACAGAGTGGAGAGGGTGTCAGCAGTAAGTTTGTGTTGATGTCACTGATTAATTTGCCCTTCCTCTGATCTATCAGAACAATAACCCACAAAAAACGGATCCTGTCTGCGGAGCATCCGCCTTTACTTGGTCAGCATTTGCCCAATAATCCATCAGTATTACTAATGCCCAAAAAAAACAGGAGTGGATGTAAAACAGAGATGACACATGAATGGAATATTTGCATGTCTTCTGTATTTTGTACCCACTCCTGATTTTGGCTACCAAATCATATGACAATTCTGATGGGACCATACAGGCCTTACAGCTGACACACAGACAGGATCCATTGTGCATCTCATTTTTCCTTCCTTCTGACAGATCAGAAGAAAGGTCAAATAAATCATGATATCAGCTAGGCCAAAAGGCAAAATAGTGGCCCAGTCATGAAGTGGGGGGTGGGGGTGGGTGGGAACAGCATGAGAAATACACAGAGTGACCTTATGACAAATTGATGAGGTGGAAGCAGCATCAGGATACCACAGAGTGGCAAGGTGACATAGTGTGGAGATGACAGCAGCAGCAGGAGGATGCTACAGAGTGGCAAGGTGAAATAGCGTGGATATGGCATCAGGAGACCACAGAGTGGCAAGGTAACATAGTGTGTAGATTGCAGCAGCAGGAGGAAACCGCAGAGTGGCAAGGTGACATAGTGTGGATATGGCAGCAGCAGGAGGATACCACAAAATGGCAAGGTGACATAGTGTGAATAAGGCAGCAGCAGGAGGATACCACGGAGTGGCAAGGTGACATAGAGTGGAGATGGCAGCAGCAGGAGGATACCATAGAGTGGCAAGGTGACATAGTGTGAATAAGGCAGCAGAAGGATACCACAGAGTGGCAAGGTGGCATAGTGTGTAGATTGCAGCAGCAGCAGCAGGAGGAGACCACAGAGTGGCAAGGTGACATAGTATGAATATGGCAGCAGCAGGAAGATACCACAGAGTGGCAAGGTGACAGTGTGAATATGGCAGCAGCAGGAGGATACCACAGAGTGGCAAGGTGACATAGTATGAATATGGCAGCAGCAGGAGGATACCAGAGTGGTAAGGTAACATAGTGTGTAGATTGCAGCAGCAGGAGGATACCAGAGTGGTAAGGTAACATAGTGTGTAGATTGCAGCAGCAGGAGGATATCACAGAGTGGCAAAGTGATATAGTGTGGATAAGGCAGCAGCAGCAGGAGGATACCACAGAGTGGCAAGGTGATATAGTGTGGATAAGGCAGCAGCAGCAGGAGGATACCACAGAATGGCAAGGTGACATAGTGTGTAGATAGCAGCAGGAGGATACCAGAGTGGTAAGGTAACATAGTGTGTAGATTGCAGCAGCAGGAGGATATCACAGAGTGGCAAGGTGATATAGTGTGGATAAGGCAGCAGCAGCAGGAGGATACCACAGAGTGGCAATGTGACATAGTGTAAATATGGCAGCAGCAGGAGGATACCACAGAGTGGTAAGGTGACATTCTGTGGAGATGGCAGCAGCAGCAGAAGGATACCACAGAATGGCAAGGTGTCATAGTGTGGATATGGCAGCAGCAGGAGGACACCACAGAGTGGCACGGTGACATAGTGTGGAGATGGCAGCAGCAACAGGAGGATACCACAGAGTGGCAAGGTGACATAGTGTGAATATGGCAGCAGGAGGATACCACAGAGTGGTAAGGTAACATAGTGTGTAGATTGCAGCAGCAGCAGGAGGATACCACAGAGTGGCAAGGTGATATAGTGTGGATAAGGCAGCAGCAGGAGGATACCACAGAGTGGCAAGGTGACATAGTGTGAATATGGCAGCAGCAGGAGGATACCACAGAGTGGCAAGGCGACATAGTATGGAGATGGCAGCAGCAGCTGCATCAGGAGACCACAAAGTGACCTGGTGACAGAGTGGGGCGGTGGGTGGCAATACGAGTACCAGCTGATGAAGGTGGCTGAAGAAGGAGCACTTGGCATCAGATGTGTGGCATCAGGCGGGTGGCAGCATCACAGTAGTAGCTGAGGCAGGTAGTCAGAAGAAACCGGTCTCTTGTGGTGTGGCACCATGGATGATCTAGTCTGATGCAACAGGAATTGGTAGTTGGAAATCCTGGCTGATCCACGCTTGATTCATCTTGACAAAGGTCAGTCTCTCCACATTTTGGATGGACAGGCGAGTTCTCCTTGGAGTAACTATGGCCCCTGCCGCACTAAACACCAGCTCTGATGCCACACTACTGGCCGGGCAGGACAGCTTTTCCAGGGCAAACACTGCTAGTTGCGGTCACAAATACAGTTTGGCTGCCCAGTAGTCCAGCGGATCTCCAATGTGGGTTGCCAGGATGCTTTCCAAGTATGCCACTACCTGCTGGTTCAGGTCCTGCTCCAGGTCTACCTGTTGCTGCTGCGGCTAGTGAGTAGTTTCTTCACTATGCGGGTGACGAAAGCTACTCATCAGCAACTGTAGACTCAGGCTACGCCTGCTGCTGATGGAGCTGGTACTGCTCCTGCCACCCGACCCCTCCCCAGAAACCATGGCAGTGGAACGTGAGCACAGAGGGCCCCCCGGTCAGACCTGCGAGAGGATGGACGATGGCGCAGATAGGCAGCGGCCAACTGACTACATAGGATGTCTCTGTAGTAGTTCAGTTTGTCCTCCCTCTCAGTGGGAGTAAAAAAGGCCCCAATTCTGGACCGGTAGCGAGGGTCCAACAAGGTGGAGAGCCAGAAGTCATCCCTCTGCGAATGGTGACAATTCGACTGTCACTATGCAAGCAAGTGAGCATGGATCGAGCCATTTGCACAAGTGACTCAGAGGGACTCCCTGCCTCCATCTCTGCTGCATACTGCCATGGTTTATCTGGGTCCTCTGTCTTGTCTTCCTCATTGTCTTGGAGCTCTTCTGGCTTCTCCTGCTCCTCCTTTCCTGTCACCTGAACCAGAAAAACCACCTATTTGGCTACACATTGCCTGTGCTTCAATGTCCTCCTCCTCGTCCTCCTCCTCGTCCTCCTTCTCTTCCAGTTCAGCCCCCACAAGGCTCGTGTGGCCGTGAGATCTAGGTGCCATGTCTCCAGTCCCCTGACCAGCCATTGCTACCAGCATCTGTTCCAGAACATGAAGTAGTGCAATGATGTCATTCAGCCCGTAGTCCTGGCGACTGACAAATAACGTGGCGTCCTCAAATGGCCTGAGCAAACGACAGGTGTGACGCATGAGCTGCTACTGGCTGACATCGAAGCTACATAGGGGAGTACTCCTGTCTGCTTGGATCATCAAGAAATCGTTTATGGCCTTTCTCCGTTTGTATAGTCGGTCCAACATATGGAAGGTGGAATTCCAACAGGTGGAAACTGCGCATATCAGATGCCATTCTGCCGCTGCAGCTCGAGGAGCGTGTGCTTTGCGGTGTACGAGTGGCTGAAGTGCATGCAAAGTTTCCTGATCATATTTAGGATGTCTTACAGATGGGTGGAAGACTTCAGGAACCGCTTGACAACCTGAATGAACACGTGTGCCATGCAGGGCGCATGGCTCAGTTTTCTTTGACGTAGCGCCGACACAATGTTATTCCTGTTGTCGGTCACGATTTTCAGTAGTCGGGGAGAGAGCCAGTATTCGATTTCTTGACAAAGGACACGGAGCAGTTCCTCCCCTGTGTGACGCCGTTCGCCCAGGGAAACGAGGTGCAGAACAGCATGACACCACCGTGCCCTGCACATGTGGTATGCTGGAGGGGCACTATGAATTGTCCCTGCAGTGGAGGCTGAGGACATGGTGGAGGATGAGGAGGCAGAGGCGGACATTATCACAGGACCAACGGCGTGACAACGTGGAGGCGGAAGTGGCGTGACCTGGCCAAGTTGCTGGAGTTGCTGTGCAGGAACCACATTCACCCAGTAGGCCGTAAAGGAAATGTAATGTCCCTGACCGTAGTTACAGCTCCACACGTTGGCGCTGCCATGCATTTTGGCAGACACCAACAGGCTCAAGGACTGGCCCACCTTCTGTTCGACATATTTGTGAAGGGCTGGTACTGCCTTTTTCGCAAAGAAATGTTGGCTTGGAACTCTCCACCTCAGCTCGGCACAAGACATCAGTTCTCTGAAAGGTTCAGAGTTCACCACTTGGAAAGGGAGGGACTGCAGCACCAGCAACTTGGACAGGAGCACGTTCAGCTTCTGCCCCTTTTGGATGCGTGCACACAAACTGCTGTCTCTTGGCAATTGCTTCGTTCATCGAATGCTGATGGAATGACGAGGAATAGGAGCAGGAACATCTGGACCAGAAGAAGATGGGAATAACAGACAGCTCCCTTTGGCTGAGCCTTGACTATCTGAAACCGGGTGCATGCCACTGGGTAATGCAGCGGTAGCTGTGGCAGGCTGGACCACCATATCGGAGCCACGGTTCTCCAAGGCCACTGCATGGTTCTCCTCTGGCAGCTTAATTAAAAACTGCCACACCGCTGAGTAGGTGATTTTCCCCCCAACAGTCCACACTGACTGACTGCTACCGCCACTGCCTCCGCGAGCCCCTGCAACCACTACTTCCCGGGCAGGTGGTCTACCCCGGGCACGTTTGGCTCCTGACCTGCAACTGCTGACACCCTGCTGACTCCCAGCCATGCTACCACCTTGCTGGCTCAGCCGCTGCCTGACAGGCAAGCTGCCACCATCTTCTCCTGATGATGATGAAGCCCCTTCTGCACCCGGCTCCCAAATGCGATTGGTTTCATCATTATCAAGTAGTGTCTGCACATCACTGATGTCCTCCTCAATGGTCTCTGGGTCAGGAGCCTTACCACTCACAACACAAGCTCCTGCGCCACTCTCATCACTACTTGCCCACCGAGCGGAGGAAGTGGCGGATATCTCCTCCAGATCTTGGCTGGGCAGTAGCTGCTGACTGTCCTCTAGTAGCTCTTCCTCGCTGAAAAGTGAAGCTGAGCCCACAGCATATAGTACTTCTCGAGGTGAGGGAACAGAAAAGGACAGAGGCAGGTTGAGGACAGGTAAGGGCACAGGGCCTGCTCCCGGGTTATGTCAACTAAGGGTTGTGTCTGATGAACCCACTGACTGTTGGCTGGAGGTGTCTGATATCACTTGGGATGATGTGAATGACCGAGTTAACCAATCAAGAACCGCTGGGTTGCTGGTCAGGACACGGCCGTTAGCCGACATCGGGAGCTCAGGCCTCTCGCTGCAACTACTGCTGCCACGCCCCCTTACTCTGCTGCGACCTCTGCTTGCACCAGAAACATTTAGGCCTCTGCCACTCCTCTGTGCATGGCCTGGCTCTTCTCTGCCTGACATACTTGTAGCTGAACTAAACAAATAAAACCTAGGCCTATAGGCTTTTAACAGAAATAACTGCAGAAGTGAACTGAGAATATTTTTTTTTTTGTTGGACTGAAATAGGCCACTATACGCTTTGACCATAAAAAACTTAAAGAGTGCAGTGCATATATATTTTTCTTCTAGTACAGAAATACGCCCCTATACACTTTCATGAGAAATAACTTCAACAGTGCAGTGGGTATATATTTTTCTTTTTTTACTGAATAACGCCCCTATATGCTTTCACCAGAAATAAGTGCAGAAGCAAAAAGCGTATATATTTTTCTTGTACTACTGATATAAGATAATAAAGATACTAAGATATAAGCCACTAAAGGCTTTTCAACATAGCACTTGCAGCCCAAATAGCTGGAATGAAAGAGCTCTCTAATGGCTGTTTGGATCCCCAAATAATCTTTCCCTGTACTTGCAAATCGCTTTCCTATCAATATCCCTAGTGCCTTCTGACGTCTCTCCCTGCACTAAGATGCGGCTGAAATGATTCCTCCCTATCCTTTCCCTAAACTTATAAATTTCTGTCTTTTTTCCACAATCAGGTTTTTTCAATTGCTGTCCCTAGCATCTTTGCCCTGCACTCTGAACACTGGAAAATGTCTGACTGTAAGATGGCTGCCGTATTTATACAGGGCTGGCTGCTGATTGGCTGCATGCAGGCATGTCAATCTGGGTGATCCCGCCTTCCCAGAGTTCCTTGTCCCATGTCCTCAGTCCTCAAACGTGTAGCCGCCATTTTAGGAAAAATTTGATTCGTTACCACGAAGCGCGAGGAAATTCGCATTAGTTGCAAATCAAATTTTTCCTAAAATTCGGATCGAATTCCACTTCATCAGCTTCGATTGGATCATCTCTACCAACTACGATAAAATAAAAAAGGTGTCTGACCACAGAGTGCATCAGTCAGCTATACATGGGCCTGCTTAGCCACAGACCACTGCATGTGCCCATGCAGACCCAAATGCATCTCCAAAAGCAACTACAATGGCCATCAGATCATCAGAACTAGACCATAGAGCAATGAAAGAAGGCCTGGCCTGATATCACATTCTCTTTTACATCATGACGGCTGGGTGCATGTACATCATGTACCTAGAAAAGAGATAGCATCAGGGTGCACTATGGAAAAAAGGCAATCTGGCAAAAGCAGTGATGCTCTGGACAATGTTCTGCTAGGTAACCCTGCACTCTGGCATTCACGTGAATATAATTTTTTAATACCACGTATTTAATCATTGTTGATAGCCAAGTACACCCCTTCAAGGCAATGGCATTCCCTAATGACAGTAGCCTCTTTCAGGAGGATAATGCATCCTGGCACAATACAAAAATGGTGTGAGGAATGTCACAAGGAGTTCAAGGTGCTGACTTGGCCTCCAAGTCTAAATTGAGCATATTTGGAAAATGCGGGATGAACTAATCCAATCCATGTTTTGGGGCCAGAGACCACAGGACGCCATCAGGTTTTGTGGAGCCCCTTCGTCAACAGGTCGGTAGCACAAGAGTACTTACACACTATTAGGAAGGCAGGTTAAATATTATGACTGTAGTGTTAGGCCCCTTTCACAAGGGCGTTGCGGGAAAATGTGCGGGTGTTCCCATTTGTAATGCGTTTTGCACTCGTGTGAAAAAAAAAATGCGTGTTTGGTACCCAAACCCGAACTTCTTCACAGAAGTCCGGGCTTGGGATCGGTGTTCTGTAGATTGTATTATTTTCCCTTATAACATGGTTATAAGGGAAAATAATAGCATTCTGAATACAGAATGCATAGTAAAATAGCGCTGGAGGGGTTAAAAAAATAAATAAAATTATTTAACTCACCTTAGTCCACTTGTTCGCGTAGCCCGGCATCTCCTTCTGTCTACTTTGCTGAACAGGACCTGGGGTGAGCATTAATTACACAAACAGGACCTGTGATGACGTCACTCCGGTCATTACATGATCCATCACATGATCTATTACCATGGTGATGGATCATGTGATGACCAGAGTGACGTCATCACAGGTCCTGTTCATGTAATTAATGCTCACCCCAGGTCCTGTTCAGCAAAGGAGACAGAAGGAGATGCCGGGCTACGCGAACAAGTGGACTAAGGTGAGTTAAATATTTATTTATTTTTTTAACCCCTCCAGCGCTATTTTACTATGCATTCTGTATTCAGAATGCTATTATTTTCCCTTATAACCATGTTATAAGGGAAAATAATAATGATCGGGTCTCCATTCCGATCGTCTCCTAGCAACCGTGCGTGAAAATCGCACCGCATCCGCACTTGCTTGCGGATGCTTGCGATTTTCACGCAACCCCATTCACTTCTATGGGGCCTGCGTTGCGTGGATTATCGCACCGCAACGCACAAAGAGGAGCATGCTGCGATTTTCATGTGAACAGCCCCATAGAAATGAATGGGTCGGTATTCAGTGCGGGTGCAATGCGTTCAACTCTCGCATCGCATCCGCGCGGAATACTCGCCCGTGTGAAAGGGGCCTAAGGCCTACATTTATCATTAGAGGAACATAATTCCCATATTATTGGTTTTCCTTTACAGCCATCATAAATTTTAATTCCATACATCTTGCAGTTGTAACTCTTCTATGGGAGTTCTGGTTAAGTCTGACTGTGCTGAGATCTGAAACAAATCATCCCATGGGGTTAATGAGAGGATTTATTGATATACTTTACAAATAATCTTCCATAATCACTGAAGATGATGACATTGCATGTACCAGTTGATGATTATTAGCCCTCTCATAAGGTAGGATCTCTTTATATTTGAGAACTGAAGCAGTAACTTTTTTCTTTCCATTGTTGAGGCTCATCTACAACACTTTCACCATCTGCTATATGCTCCATGTGCTGTGAATAATTTAGCTGAGACATGTACAATTCTATGATGTATGTAAGGGCTTGCATGGATTGAATGCTTCACTTCTTCACTGATGAAGCAATTAAACTTATAGAACTAGTTAGGATTAGGGATCACGACGAGTACAGTCTCATCTATCTACTGCTCCTTGCTCATGCTTGGCAAGTCCTACATCCCAATAAGACCATTTCTTTAACCTTACCAAGCTGTACAAATCCCCTCATACACTTCACCTGGAAAGTTTCTCATATTCTAATTCCCAAAAGGCTAAGGTTCAGAATTACTTAAGACCTGACCATTGCTAACAGGAGGGGAAAAAACTGAATATTTCAGTAATCAAGATGATTATGTCCATCATAATTGTTAGAACAAACTGACCTCACCTCTTACCAAAAGATTTTGGAATTTAAGTTTCTGTAACCTTTATGGATTACTTGAAAATCAGAATAAACATCCACACATTATTAAATGGAGTTACATTACATGGGTAAAATGCACATATTTACACAAGGAGGATCAATTTCGTATTATAACATTTCCTTATGCTGCTGTTGACATCATAAGCTACCTTTATCATGGATGGAATGGTAATTTGATTGTTGGTCTACAACTAACTCTTAGTGCCTTGTCACTAAAGAAAAAGTTGCCTTAGACAAGAGGTTCCCAAACTTTTAGGTTGGGGAACCTCAATTACTGAATAAAAAATGCATCTGTGATTCCAGGTTTTCCAGGAGCACCCCCTACTAATAAGCTGTGTCACCTCTGGGAGTGCTGTAGGGACTTTTACAGGTTTAACTGAGCCCATCTACCTGCATGCTATATGTATAGTAGTGGTGGTGCAGGGTAGGGTTATTACAGCTCCATCCAATTCAAGTGAATAGACAGACTAAGGCAAAAAGACTTCAGCGTTCGCATAAGCTAATCACTAGAGGTGCCTAGAGATGAACCCTCGTCAATCTCATATTGATAGCTTAGCCTCATCCCCAAAAACATTTTACATTTCTAGCTGTAGACAAAATCAGGGACAACAATGGAGGTACCCTACAATAATTTCAAAAGTAGATTGAGTAAATGACAATATTCTGTTTGATGGATGATATTGTAAGTAAATTTTAGAATCCCAGAGAGGGAAAGTTGATGTTAACCAAGCGCACAGACAGTACCAAAGCCTTTTTCCAATTTTTTTTCCACTCCATTGCTGAAACATACTACAGATCTAGCAAATGCTGAGTAAGTGATTTTCTCACAGCGAGACATGGTTGATTGTAACCTTCCCTGTTATGACAGTAGAGCATAATAAGGTGTATTTCTACTCAAAACCAAGTTACCTCTCCCTTCTTCCCATCAGCTTCTTTCCTTTCCCTGTGATCACCATCCACACATCTGTTAACTATCCTCTGGTCTCATTAAGAATCTGGCAGATCTTGGGGCCCTTACTTCTGGAAAGGTTTACCTTATCCCATTACAAACTCAGACTTTCTGTTCTGTTTTACATGAACATGTGTGCGACTGTCACTGTTAATTATATCTGGAACAATGTCAGACTCTGTTGTGTCAAGGGACATAGTATTATTTAATTGCCTTGTATCTTCAGTGACCCATTTTTTCCTGCATAGTCTGCATTTCAATCCATATATTCAATGTATATATTTCAGCAGTTATAACTGAAAGTAGGCATTGTTTAAATATGAGCTTTGTAAAAGGATGGGATGCAATTAAATATAGCTGTGAAGTTCAAAGCATGGGAAAGTATGCATTCATGGTGGAAAAGAAGAAGACAAGGTCTTCAGGCCAGTTTCCATTAAAGTGGATCAGACACATGCACTGTAAACCAGGGACATCTGTAAAGTCGAGCTTCTAGGTGCCCAAGCCTCAGATTTCAATTTGGGAAATAGGCTGCACACTGCTTCTGCTTCTTCTTCGTCTGGGAACTCCTGAGGGGTGGGTCTAGAGCAGGCATGGCAAACCTGCAGCTCTCCAGCTGTTGTAAAACTACAACTCCCACAATGCCCTGCTGTAGTTTGATGGCTGTAGGTAGTCTGGGCATGCTGGGAGCTGTAGTTTTTCAACAGCTAGAGAGCCTCAGGTTGGCCATCCCTGTTCTAGAGGATGGGAGTCTTTGTATCACAGTGTACTCCCTCAGGCTGTTGCTCCCTGGGGATCAGTGCAATGGTGGTTTGAAGGACCAGGCTAGAAGTAAAAGTATAAAAGTGTCTTTTTACTTACTTATAAAGTTTAACTTGTGGTACATTCAGCAGTGGTTAGTACAAAGTTAAATTTCTGTCACCGGATGATGAGCTATGGTGGCTGGTTTGTGGAAATTCAATGGCACTTAACATGTGCTGTCTTGCTGATGTCTCTCTCTTGCTGTATTCTGGCACTTATGGAAATAGGCATCCATTGTGTGATACAGCCTTGGAGTTAGACTGGCCTAGTTATTGTTTACGCGATGGGTGTCTGAACTGAATTTCCCTCACCTGCAGCAGGGTCTCTAAAGTTGTGGCTGCTGTCACTCTGCTGACTAAGCATGCTGTAGATTCTAAGATGAAGTAGTCTTGGTTCTCTGAATCTCTCTGTAGTAGTAGTCTCACAAGAGAACTGAATAAGTCCATTGGAGAAGGAGCTCAAGCATGTGCTTCCTTCCTCGAGACTGTCTAGACCCCAGACTCTCTTACACCCCCTACCGCTCCTGGCAGGAAGCAGGATCAGCCGAAAGGAATAACAGGGCGGTCAATCCTGGCCCTGTCAACCATACATATCATGCTGGTGTACATGGCATACATTACACATTAAACAATTGCATATACCCTGTGGTAATGTGAACAGTGCTGGAAGGTGTGTTGTCCCACTTCAGGTACCTCATATGGGTGAGACAGATTAAATCCAGAGAGTGGCAGTTGTCTCAGCAAAGCATAGTTTGCTGAGACATTTCTGTATTCATTTTCTGGGCTGGATTTTACTTGGACTGGTGGCTAGGCTTGGTAGAGGGATTTCCCAGTCCACACCCTTCCAGTACAGGTTTTCATTTCTACCTGAGGTGATCGCAGGTGAGGCCTGCTGTAATCAGGCTGGCATAAAGCGCCTCAGAGTAGGTCAGTCTTGGGAGGGAGAGCGAGACTGTTTTGTGAAGCAGAGGCTCTGTGTGTGGTCTCAGTCAGGAGGACTGAGGGGCCACAAGGCTTTGAATATCCTGAGGTTTGGAGGACCTAGCGACACCTAGAGAACGAGGGTTGCAGGCCCAGCGTCTGGAGGACTACTGGGCCACACTCCCCCAAAAGGTACTGGAGTTGCCACAGCCTGGAGGCTGCAGTATTGATGTTGGCTGAGGAAAGCTGCATATGTTTTCAATGTGTGAACTGAGCTCTATGAGTGAGATAGGGACGTATTTTGTTTAGGTAGCGCCTAGACGGGCAGGAGTTTATTTGTGTTTTAAGTGTTGGCGGTGAGGGAACCTCACCCCACCCAGTGATATATAACTGGACTATCCTTTATAAGAAGACTGTCAAAAATAAATGCACAGTTTGGACATGAAAATCCGTTGTCTGGTGAGATATCTGTGAGTGTGACCCCCTGAAAAGAGACGATCCCTTACAACCCCCAAATCTGGGGTACTGTACAGGAATCTCAGCCTAACACCCAGATCTCAGACAAGTAAAACTTTTTTTATCCCACTCATGTCACCATACCCACCCAGCTTGATGACGCGGGGAAGTCATCACATCAGCGCACACAAGAATTGGTTCCCTCTCTTCAATCAAGATGGCCGCAATGGCCTCTCCACGATTAAATGGGTGAGGTAAGTATGTATTTTTTTGTTGTTTAAACCCCTGATTCAGCCTATCAGAGAGTTAATGTTACTCTCAGATGCCGCGATCAGCATTGAACGCAGCATCTGAGGGGTTAAATGACGGGGGGTGGCACGATCACAGTTTCCCGTCATTGCGCCTGGTCCTTACAATGGAATGTGATTTGTTACAAAGTAATTCATAACAAATCAAATTTCTTGTCAATGTTCGGCAAAGCAACCAAATCGAATTTTTTAAAACTTCATTGCTGCAACCTATCTATGAATATAATATTATTTCATAAGGCTACTTTCACACTAGCATTTTTACTGGATCCAGCAGGGTTCAGCAAAAACGCTTCCGTTACTTATAATACAACCCTCTGCATCCGTTATGAACGGATCCGTTTGTATTATCTTTAACATAGCCAAAACGGATCCGTCATGAACTCCATTAAAAGTCAATGTGTTAGAGAAAACCCAAATGACCCACAATGCAAGTCAATGGGGACGGATCAGTTTTCTCTGACACGATCTGACACAATAGAAAACGGATCCGTCCCCCATTGACTTTCAATGGAGTTCATGACGGATCCGTTTTGGCTATGCCGTCTTGCTCCGCATCCCAGGATGGAAAGTAAACCTCAGTGAATGGGGACAAAACTGAAGTTTTTTTTTATGGTATTGAGACCCTGGACGGATCTCAATACCAGAAAATAATAACGCTAGTGTGAAAGTAGCCTTAGGTACTGTGTATATATATACCAAGTCGAAACTAATTATATTTTACATTCGTTAGTATGCACTACTGTGTAATGACTGGAAAATGCATCAAAAAAGTTGTGTAGACCTGAAATAGCAGCAAAAAGGGATTAACAACAAAAATTTTAAGAATATTTCTTCTCTGTGAAAACTAAAATATATTAGAGATGTCAACATGTATGAAAATAGGTCCAGGTACGTAAACTAAATTATAGGATGGGAGTTTTCTAAAGGAATTTTCGAGGTCTGTAATATTTTTAGTATCGACCATCAATATCTCATCACTGAGTGTCTGATTCTTGGCAGCTCTGCTGATCAGCTGAATAAAGGGTTAACAACAGACAGTGCCGTACATTTGGCATAGCTGTGCTGGGTACTGAAGCTCAGTCCCTTTCCCTTGCTGTGATTTGCAGTACTAGGTAGAGCTACACTGTCCCTGAGTAAACACTGATTGAAACATGGGGCTTGCATACATCCTGAATCCTCTGGTTCAGCTCATTGGAGGTGGTGTCTTGAGTTGGATCACATATTAAAGGGGTTATACCTCTAAAAATACTTACAGATTGTTGGGGGTTCAATACTAGGACCCGCGAACCGGGGTCCGAGAGTGCCACTCGAGAATGGAAGAATGGTGTGCAATGACTGTCATTTGATAGGCCTTTCATGGCCTATCAAAATATCAGTCTCTAAACATCCTTTAAATGGAATCTGTCATCAGGAAATTCACTGATAACCAGGCATGATGTCTTGTAGGGCTAGCTCAGCTAAAAGTAATGATACCTTCCACTTAGCGATCCATTACTTCATTCTAGGGAGAACACTTAGATGCAAATGAGCATTTCAGTGCACTAATGGTGGGTCCAAGCCACTCAGTGCACCCTTGCTCCTCCTGCTTCCTCTGCCGGCTACTCCCTCTCCTTCCTGATTGACAGGGTCAGGTTCCTCCATAATCAGCTCTCCTGGCCCTGTCAATAAAGAAGAAGGAGGAGCTGGCAGAGGAAGCAAGAGGAGCAAGGGTGCACCGAGTGGCTTAAACCCACCCTTGATTCCCTAACCCTTAACTGGTCATTGGCATATGCATTAAAGTATTTTTTTTCCGAATGAAGCAATGAATCACCAAGTGAAAGGTATCATTACATTCAGCTGAGCTAGATCTACAAGGCCTGGTTTAGCTATATTAGGCTTATTTTATGTGCAGATTGTAGCATTCCGCATCACAGATGCAGAGTGCAGACCCATTCACTTCAATGGGTCCACAAATTTAGAGATGCGGAATGGTGCGGGACGGAAGCACGGAACCCTACGGAAGTGCTTCCGTGGGGTTTCGTCTCGTACGTCCGTTCTGCAAAAAGATAGAACATGTCCTAAATTTTTGCGGAACGGCCGGATCACCGAACCATTAAAGTGAATGGGTCCGCGATCCACTTCGGCTGCCTCGCTGTTGGCATTCGTGCATTGCGGCCACGGGGCAGCAGGCCCAAGACAGCAAGGAAGCAGTCTCATATTTAAAAGGAGCGGTGAATGCGCCAAAGTTATGGAGAGGCTGGATCCGCCACACACAGGGCAGGGGTTGTTATGAAGACTGGCGTCTAAAACGCCGGTCTTAATAAATGACCCCCTCTGTTTGCTCTTCTAGCCACGAATCTAAATGCAGATTGGCTTGACACCCAGCTAGGGCAACAACACCCCTATGTATGCACCATTCCAGTTCTTATAATATGACACCTCTTTTCTTTACGAACCATGGATAAAATTTGCAGGAACGAAAAAAGAAAAAAAAAACACCTCCGGAGGATGAAAAGTTTTAAACAATAGTGATACATTCCACCCACCTCCTTCATTGCTCATCAACAAAATCTGTCATCTCAGTGTCTAACATTTGCTGCAGCGTCTTCTCCATAAGTAGCATAGAAAATAAATATGCGATTAACAGCGAAATACTGGAAATGTTTAATATGTTTTGACAATCCGGGTCATTAATAACACAGAAATAAGGAGGCTGCGCTCTTATTTACATAGCTATGTCTGCTTTAGTACACCGCGCATAAGCTTAGTTGCGTCATGGTCCATCTGGATACATCTTTAGAGCAATCAATATAATATCATGTGAGAGTTAAAGAATAGCATCCCATCATTTACTACTCCCCCTCTTACATAAATTTAAGGTGTTCATGTTTTCTCCTGTTATGTATTTCAAGCATATCAAATTAGAGAATTCTGTTTTGACTATTACGGTAAAACTGTGATCATTGACCAAAATGACCATTTATTCCCCCCTTCCCAAAAAAAGCACTAAAGGGGTTTTCTACATACTGATGGCCCATCCATAGGAGCTTCTCTTGTCTTGTAGAGAAACTTATGGGTCACAAGTAAGCTGGCCAGCAAACCGCGTACCCGTTGCTAGACTTGGCGCTAGCTATCCATCCAGTTCAACAAAAGCTGGTTATCACATAGGGTAGGGAATATTGCAGCCCTGTACTCCACCCAGACCACTGTCCTTACCTAATTGGACAACGTCCCTAACTTGACTAAACCTAGTGGGGTAAAAGAGTAGTCAGACAGATAGAGGTCAAAACTTACATAGTAACATAATAACATAGTTTATAGGGCTGAAAACAGACATATGTCCATCCAGTTCCCCCTGTTATCCTGCAAGTTGATCCAGAGGAAGGCAATGAGGTCAAAGTCAAGTTTCATAAGGTCAAAGTTAAGTTTCCTCAGTTTAGAGAAAAAATTCCTTCCCGACTCCAATCAGGCATCAGAATAACTCTCTGGATCAACAACCCATCTCCAGAAATCTAGTAGCTATAGCCTGTAATATTATTACACTTCAGAAATACATCCAGGCCCCTCTTGAACTCTTTTATTGTACTCACCATCACCACCTCCTCAGGCAGAGAGTTCCATAGCCTCACTGCTCTTACCGTGAAGAATCTATCTTTGTATAGAAACCTTCTTTCCTCCAGACGCAGAGGATGTCCCCTCGTCACAGTCCTGGGGATAAATAGATGATGGGAGAGATCTCTGTACTGACCCATGACATATTTATACATAGTTATTAGATCTCCCCTCAGTCCAGTGGTGTAGCTATCAGTGAAGCAGGGGAAGTGACTTCTTCGAGGCATGAGCTCAGAAGGGGCCCCAGAGCAATACTGAATGTTTTCATTACATCTACATTCTGCCTCTAATCACAGCTGCTTACTTTATAGAGGTAGATGCTACTTACAGCAGCAGACTGGAGCTCCTCCCACTGACGCCCTTGCTGAGTGAGGAGGACACAGTACAATTCCTGTCTCCTCCTCCCACCTCCTCCTATAGCCTTTCTCACACTGGGATCTGCAGTACTGGCACAGCATTTGCCAGTACTGCTTTATGTTTTCTATTGGCCGGCAGCTTACTATGACATCTGCTGCCGGCCAATACCAGAACTTCATGGGATCAAGCCCCACCCACCAGCACGAGGTTAGTGTAGTGCAGGCTGGCTGCTCTTAAATACAGAGCTCTGTAATGCCTGTCAGCTTATTGGACCATTGTCACTGCTCCGTGAAAGGCCAACCAGCCTGACTGTCAGCTAGACTAGTTGTCACATCAATGGAATGACCCTAGCTGCACCACAAGAAAGAGGCCAGGCTCAGTGCCTGAGCATACATAGCCACCCTACTTAGAGTCATCCCACTACCAGGAACCATCAGGAACTGGTGAACCCCGAGCAGTCCCTGCAGGAGAAATGGAATCTATCCTGTGATACCCAGGTTGCTGCTGGCAGATGGGGAAGATAGGTTGAGAAGGCATACTAGCCACTGTCAGAAACAGAGCAGTCAAACATCAAAACCAAAACAGCATTCAATTGTAATGTCAGAAACAAACCGAGTCAAAACCAAGGGAGACAAAAGGCACTGAGACACCAAGGCACGAGAATAGTCACTAAACAGTCTGAGGACAAACACAGCACCAAGCAAAAAGACGGCAAAGAGAAGGTTGTTAAACAAGCCAGGTCAGAAACACAAAAATGCTCTTAATATGCACAGAGAACTAACAAACACGCTAGGTAATGTGCAATAACTGGCAAAAAAAGCTGTCCCAGAGCAAGATTTAAATAGGCACAAATCTCACTGATTGGCTCTACTCCTCCTCTGTTTCTCTGCTCCAGAACAGGTTACATCCTTTTCCTACCTGTTTGCCTGACTTCTGGAGCAGAGACGGTTACATATCCATGGCCTATGTCTGGTATTGCAGTTCAGCCCCATAATAGTGAAAAGGGTCTAAGCTGCAATACCAGACATAACCCATGGACAAGAACAGTGCTGTCTCTATGACAAAAGTAAACTTTATTTTAATCACAAATAACCCTTTAGGTGGTCACTGGTCATATATAGTATGATAATTTGTCAGTCAAAGATGTCATCGGTTGGTCTATAACAGTCTTAGAAACCTACTACATAATGGAGTCTTTGGATGTGACCATTTACCTTATTGGAGGTTTGTTCAATGTCCTGTTTTCCCTCCTTGCAACAAAGTTTGCCAGATTATTCTCCATTACAGTCTATGGGAGATACAGAAATTGCAGCGTGGACATCCTCACTTGTTCTCACAATATCCAAATTAAAGGCTGACCCACCTGTGTAATGTCTCTTCTCAGATCTCTCACAGGGCAGGCAGTGACATAATGTGTCCATGACAGAAAATCTAGGCGTCCATAATCCTAATGGGGGTAACTAGAGAGGAAAAATTTGATTTGCACCAAATCTGCATTTCCTGAAGCTTACTGGTAACAAATCATGTTTTATTTCCTAAAATGGCTGCTGCATATGTTAGGACATGGAGCAAAGAACTCTGGGAATAAGGGATCACCCATAATGCCATGCAAGCAGCCAATCAGCAGCCAGCCAGCCCTGTGATGTCATAGCCCTATAAATTGCCTCAGCCATCTTGGATTCAGCCATTTTCCAGTGCACTTAGTGCAGGGAGAGACGTCAGCAGGCACTAGGGACAGTGATAGGAAAGACTTAAAAACTTTTATTTTGCTGAATATAAGTGTAGGGAAAGGATAGGGAGGAATTATTCCACAGTATTGATATAGAACAGGGTTCAACAGGGGAGTGTACAGTCTGGGTAATAGGAACAATCCTATTACACCTTGCTGCACTGACTGGGGATCCAAATTGCCATTATACTGCTGCTTTCAGGTTTGCAACAGATGATGCAAACCTTGCTTGTTATTGGGGTGCACGTGCGGTGTGATACAGCCATTAACAGGGTGTATTACCAGGAAATATTTCTATGCCTTATTAGCCCTTGTGCGGTGCAGTTATATGTTCTAAAGCCTTTTTTGGCATGTATTAGTGGCAAAAAAAAGTATTATTTGCCGTTCAGCTGTGCAGTTATATGTTCTAAAGCCCTTTCTGTCGTGTATTAGTGAAACCAACAGAAAAAATGGCGTGGTGTTACACAGGCAGGAAGTGCTCAAACCCATATGCAGTTGTGCATGTGTATACAGGGGAGCAAATCCTGCACTTGTAGTCCGTTGCTAATGGCGATCCCCGGCAAAAATGCATACGGTGGAGGATACCCACAGCAGACCACAAGTACCACAATAGACATCCTACACAAGATAGCAATTGTGTGAATGTGATAACCAATATAGCAAAATAATAACATTAAAATTGAGAGATTAGCCAACATATCCTATTGTGGAGGACATGTCTGAGCCCGAGCACCACGCCAAGGTTTCTCAAGTAGCTCCGGACCTAACACTCACTTACCTGTGCCGTATTGGCAATACCAGGAGCCAGTGGACGAATTACCGGAGCGTATGGCCCGACTCAACTGTATGCATTTTTGCCGGGGATCGCCATTAGCAACGGACTACAAATGCAGGTTTTGAGCACTTCCTGCATGTTTAACACCACACCATTTTTTTCTGTTGGTTTGTATATAGAGATGCTTGGAGGTGTATAAACTCCAATTTAAATGTGCCTGTTTTCCATCCACAGGCTACATTTAGGTGCGAGGCTTGGGCCATATCAGACGGTCTTGAGTGGGACTCGCAGCCTCCTCCATCCTCCTATTCCAAGCATGGCTACATGCTGGAGGTAACTGGTGAGTTGGCTATGAGTTGGACCTTACGCTCCTGTAATTCGCCCACTGGCTCCTGGCATTGCCCATACGGCACAGACAGGGGCGTAGCTATAGGGGATGCAGAGATGGCAAAAAAAGTATTATTTGCCGTTGTGTGGTGAAGTGAGAAAATGACAGCTCCCAGTGTCAGCTAGCGGTGTCCTGACCAGCAACCCAGCGGTTCTTGAATGGTTAACTCGGTAATCCACTTAATCCCAAGTGACATCAGACACCCCTAGCCAAGAGTCGGTGCTCCACTTTACAACAAGGACAAGCTCCTAGAGGACATTCAGCAGCTACTGCCAAGCCAAGATATGGAGGAGACATCGGCTGCTTCCTATGGTAGATGGGCAAGTAGTGCTGAGGAGAGTGGTGTGGGAGCTGGTGTTGCGAGCGGTCAGGCTCTTGGCTCAGAGACAGTTGAGGAGGACATCAGTGACGTGCAGACAGTACTCAATGATGATGTAGCAACTGGGAGCCGGGTGATCAAGGGGCTTCATCATTATCGTTAGAAGAGGGTGGCAGCTTGCACATGAGGCAGCGGGGGAGCCAGCAAGTCAGTAGCGTGGCTGGGAGTCAGCAGGGTGGCAGCAGTGGGAGCCTACCTGCCTGGAAAGTAGTGGTGCAGGGGTGCACGGAGGCAGCGGTGGTAGCAGTCAGTCAGTGTGGAGTGTTGGGGGTAAAATCACCTATTCAGCGGTGTGGCAGTTTTTCGTTAAGCTGCTGGAGGAGGTGAACATGGCCATTTGCCGAATCTGTGGGCAGAAGGTGAAGCATGGCCAGGTTGCCAATGTTGGCACCACGGCCCTGCATCAACATATGCAGCGTCACCATAAAGTGGCCTGAGAGAACCCTGGCTCCAATGTGGTGGTCCAGCCTGCTGCAGCAACCGCTGCATCACCCAGTGGCACGCATCCAATTTCAGGCAGTCAAGACCTCACCACCTTAGCCAAAGAGAGCTATCTGTTCTTCCCATCATCTGCTGGTCCTGATGCTCCTGCTCCTCACCCTCCTACTCCTCATCAGTCATTTCGTCAGCAATCGATCACCGAAGCGGTTTCCAAGAGACAACAGTATGCGTGCACTCATCCAACAGAGCAGAAGCTGAAATTGCTCCTGGCCAAGTTGCTACTGCTTCAGTCCCTCCCTTTCCAAGTGGTGGACTCAGCACCTTTCAGAGGCAGTACTAGCCCTGCACAAATATGTGGAACAGAAGGTGGGCCAGTCTGAGAGCCTGTTGTGTCTGCCAAAGTGCATGGCAGCGCTGACGTGTGGAGCTGTAACGGTCAAGGACAATATATGTTCTTTACGGCCCACTAGGTAAATGTGTTTCCTGCCCAGCCAAACCAGCAACTTGGCCAGGTGACACCGCTTCCGCCTCCACGTTCTCACGTTGTTGGTCCTGCGACAATGTCTGCCTCTGCCTCCTTATCCTCCACCGTGTCCTCAGCCTCAACTGCAGGGACAATTCACAGTGCACCTCCAGCATACCACATGTGCAGGGCACGGCGGTTTTAGGATGCTCTACACCTCGTTTGCCTCGGCGAGTCACACAGGGGAGGAACTGCTCCGTGACAGCTCATGTGTGACACCTGCCATTTTATTCAGGCATTTTGAGAATGCCACGGTATTTGTCAGTCGCGAGGACTACGGGATGAACAACGTCATTCCACTGCTTCATATCCTGGAGTAGATGCTGGTACATTTGGCTGATCAGGTGACTGGAGACGTGGCACCTACATCTCACGGCCACATGAGCCCTGTGGAGGCTGAACTGGAGGAGGACATTGGAGCACAAACAATGTGTAGCGAAATGGCTGGTTTTTCTACACAGGTGACAGGAGAGGAGGAGCAGCCAGAGGAGCAAGAGGGAGATAAGGAAGACGAGGCAGATGAACAGGGCACACAGTGGCAGTATGCAGTGGAGATAAAGGCAGGGAGTCCCTCTGAGTCACTTGTGTTGTGGAAATTTTATTAGGATGTGTATTTAATATATTGTGTATTGTCATCATGTCTCTCAGTGTCAGGGTAAACCATTGGAGTGGATATCTTCCCGTGTATGTCCTGTCACAGCTGCTGGGCGCAGAGGTCTCCGTCGGTGAATGGTCCATGTGCTAAACACTGGGCTGTGGGCCGGGGGAGACTGATGTGTTCAGCAGAGCAGTGTTTTGTTGGCTGATGTATGGACGCCGGCTAGGGCCCCCGTGCAAGACGCAGATTTATTGGCTTGGCGTAGATGCATTTGTTAAGAGAACAATATAACAAAAGGAACGTGCGTTTGTTGTCTCTAGTGCACCTGATCAGCCGCTAGAGATAATGACGTTGTCCTGTAAATAAACATGCATGAGGATCATAATAACTTTATCTGGCATTGATCACTGAGCAAGGCTAGATAAGGTTCTCTCCAGTGGTAATGGTAGATTATTGCACACATGTGTTTGTTGGCTAGGGTATTCTAAATGATGGTGTCTCGTCTTCCTATGCCATCACTTCCTGTATGTCATCACTTCCTGCATCCTTGTTATGGGCCAGCCCCTTTTACACCTTTTGTGAGTAAATAAAAGTGAACAGACTGAGCAGGGCGGGGCAGTTGCTCAGCAAGAATTCAACATGAAAACACCTTTGGCTGACTGCGGTTGAGATTTTTACCTTTCCTTACACAAAGACATTGGAGAGCAGATTACAACTATTAATATTTCTACAACACTTGCGCAAATGGCCCGCTGCATGCTCACTTGCTTGGGTAGTAACAGTCGAATTGTCACCATTCGGCAGATGGATGACTTCTGGCTCTCCACCTTGTTTGACCCTCGCTACTAGTCCAAAATGGGAGCCTTTTTTTACACCCGCTGAGAGGGAGGACAAACTGAACTACTATAGAGACATCCTATGTAGTCAGTTGGCCGCTGAATATCTGCGCCATCGTCCATCCTCTCGCAGGTCTGACCGGGGGCCCTCTGCACTCTCGTTCCTTTGCCATGGCTGCTGTGGTGGGGAGGGGGGTTGGAGCAATACCAGCTCTATCAACAGCAGTTAAACCTGAACCAGCAGGTGGTGGCATACTTGGACAGCACCCTGCCACCCCACATTGAAGATCCGCTGAACTACTGAGCAGCCAAACTGGATTTGTGACTGCAACTGGCCAAGTTTGCCCTGGAAAAGCTGTCCTGCCCGGCCAGTAGTGTGGCATCCTAGTGGGTGTTTAGTGCGGCGTGGGCAATAGTTACCCCAATGAGAACTCGTCTGTCCACCCAAAATGTGGAGCGACTGACCTTTGTCAAGATGAATCAGACGTTGATCAGCAAGAATTTCCACCCACTAAATGCCTGATACATCAGATTAGATCATCCATGCTGCCTCACCCAAACCTTGACAAAAGAGACAGGTTTCTTCTGGCTACCTGCCTCAGCTACTATCCTGATGCTGTCACCCGCCCGATGCCACACATCTGATGCCAAGTGCTCCTTCTTACACCCACCATCGTCAGCGGGTACTGTTATTGCCACCCACCTCCCCACTCAGTCACCGGGTCTGCCGATGCTGCTGCCACCACACCACTCCGGTCTCCATATGCTGTTGTTGCCACCTCCACACTATGTCATTGTGCCACTCTGTGGTCTCCTCATGCTGCTGCCAACTCGCAACTCTGTCTATGGGCCACTCTGTGGTCTCCTCATGCTTCTGCTGCCACCTCCACACTCTGTCACCTTACCCCTCTGTGGTCTCTTCATGCTGCTGCTGCCACCTCCACACTCTGTCATTGTGCCACTCCGTGTCCTCCTCATACTGCTGCTGTTGTTGTTGCCACCTTCACACTATGTCACTTTGCCACTCTGTGGTCTCCTCATGCTGCTGCCACTTCCACACTATGTCATCTTGCCAACTCGATAATTTGGGGATGCACTCACTGTCCAAATGATGAGGTGCTTTGGTGGAGTGGATATGGTCCAAACATAAATGAAAAGAAAACCACCACACACTCAGGGATTATATGCAAAAAATAGGCTATTTATTTCGACAAGTCCTCCAGAAGAAGCAAAATTACAAAGAACAATTGCCAATAATTAGAATGTGACTGTTTTCTTGACATTTCGGTTACAAACTGACCTTGGTCACAAGAGTCACTGAAAGAAAAAGGAACACATTATGGCCTCATGCACACGACAGTTGTTCAGGTCCGCATCCAAGTCACAGTTTTTACGGCTTCGGTGCGGACCTATTCACTTCAATGGGGCCGCAAAAGATGCGGACAGCACTCCGTGTGCTGTCCGCATCCGTTGCTCCGTTATGTAGCCCCGCAGAAAAATAAAACATGTCCTATTCTTGTCCGTTTTGCAGCATTTCTACAATGAGCGCCTGTTCCATTCCGCAAATTGCGGAAGGCACACGGGCGGTTAACCTTATATATTGCTCAAAGGTGACATTGATTACCCACTATTCTCTATTATAAGGTTTATCTCTTACCTTGCACATATCTCCATGATTTATGGTTTCACATGTTTCCTACTTCACCATTATGTATTCCTTATATTTTATCATTATGTGCTCCTGAGATTTTGTTAAGCCACTTACACCTGCATCAGAACACTACAATCACTTTATCCAAGACCCCAGCTCTGGATTTCTATTGTAGCTCCAACATAGGCCATAGCCTTCTATCCTACATACAGGCTACATCTAATGTCCGTTTCCATTTATACCTTAATCTTCTCTCTTATACATTAGTTTTCCACATTATTGATCTCTACTTTAATCCTACTATCTTCCCTCATCACTAATGTGTTCCCTTTTCTTTCAGTTACTCTTGTGACCAAGGTCCATTTATGACAAAAACGTCAAGAAACCAGTCACATTCTAATTATTGGAAATTGTTATTTGTAATTTTGCCTCTTTTGGAGGACTTGTCAAAATAAATAACCCCTTTTTTTGCATATAATCCCTGAGTGTGCAGTGATTTTCTTTTCATTTATGTCACCTTGGCAGCCTGTGGCCTCCTCATGCTGCTGCTAACTCATCACTATGTCATTGGGCCACTCTGTGGTCTCCTCATGATGCTGCTACCTCATCACTATGTCATTGGGTAACTCTGTGGACTTCTTAAGCTGTTCTCCCACCCTCCCCACTCTATGACTGGGCCACTATTTTGCCTTTTTGGCCTAGTTGACATCATCATTTATTTGACCCTTCTACTGATCTGTCAGAAGGAAGGAAAAATGAGATGCACAACGGATCCTGTCTGTGTATCACCTGTAAGGCCTGTATGGTCCCATCAGAATTGTCTTATGATTTGGTAGCCAAAAGCAGGAGTGGGTACAAAACATAGAAGACATGCATATATTCCATTCACGTGTCACTTCTGTCTTGGATCCACTCCAGTTTTTTCTTTTTGGCTTTAGCAATACTGATGGATTACTGACTAAATGCTGAACGAGTAAAGGTGGATGCTCAACAGACCGGATCCGTTTTTTGGGGGGTTATTGTTCTGACGGATCAAAAGGAAAGGCAAAATAATCAGTGAAGTCAACACAAACTTACTGCTGACACCCTCTCTACTCTGTCGGGGGGGGGGGCTCTACTTGTATAAGCGTTTAATAGAACAGGTTCTGTAGACATCTATGTGCAATCAGCTGACGACTGTGTAAAAGGAGCGTGCTCTTTCACGCTACAGTAGTATCTTGGACATCTGCACGGTTCTTTACTCCTGGCGCTAACATCAACCTATAAGGTTAAGTGCACACTTTTGTTATTTGGTCAGTTTTGGCACCATAACTGCCCAAATAAGTGAAGTCTGCAGTGATTCTAAGAGCGACTCCTGTCATCTGCATGTCATACTGACTCACAGTATTGTTTCACTACCACAGTAGACTCCCTATGCGTGTTTCTGCAAGGCAC